>NW_026729195.1:25000-45000 GCF_030272615.1 Cryptomeria japonica
GGCGGGGCTCCGAAGAGCGGAAGTGGAAGTGGGGTTTCGGGCATTACCCTCGAGCCACCTTTCCGTCCGAGAGTTTAGTGAGGCTTTTTACCGTTGCAGCTCCCCATGTCCGAACTGGGGATTTCTGGGTAGGGGCTTCGGGTGCGCATTACTTTTTTGCCCAAGCGTCCAGTGGGGTTTCTGGTGCGCTCCGAAGTGGGGTTATTGGAGCGGCCCCTCTTTTTTTGTCCGAGCGTTTGGTGGGGTTGCGCGCCCTGGTGGGCACCATGGTGCGCACCAAGGAGCGCTCCGAAGTGTGCTCCAAGGTGCGGCGTGCACGAAGTCGGAGCCCGGTTTGCCCCGGGTGCGCACCTCGCGTGCACCTTCGCCGCGGTGGGCACCATGGCGTGCACGAAGTCGGAGCCCGGTTTGCCCCGGGTGCGCACCTCGCGTGCACCTTCGCCGGGGTGGGCACCTCGGCTGGGTTGCGCGCCCTGGTGCGCACCAAGGAGCGCTCCGAAGTGTGCTCCAAGGTGCGGCGTGCACGAAGTCGGAGCCCGGTTTGCCCCGGGTGCGCACCTCGCGTGCACCTTGGCGCGGTGGGCACCATGGCGTGCACGAAGTCGGAGCCCGGTTTGCCCCGGGTGCGCACCCCGCGTGCACCTTCGCCGGGGTGGGCACCTCGGCTGGGTTGCGCGCCCTGGTGCGCACCAAGGAGCGCTCCGAAGTGTGCTCCAAGGTGCGGCGTGCACGAAGTCGGAGCCCGGTTTGCCCCGGGTGCGCACCTCGCGTGCACCTTCGCCGCGGTGGGCACCTTGGCTGGGTTGGGCACCATTGAGCGCTCCGAAGTGTGCTCCAAGGTGCGCACCATGGCCCTCCAAGGTGCGCAGCATGGCGTGCACGAAGTCGGAGCCCGGTTTGCCTCGGGTGCGCACCTCGCGTGCACCTTCGCCAGGGTGGGCACCTCGGTGCGCACACCTTCTCAATGTTTTCTTGCCTTTTCTGGAAATTGGTGAAGGCAGCGCATCAAAGGTGCGCACCTCGGTGTGCTCCGAGGTGCGAACCCGAGAGCGCTCCGAGGTGCCCACGAAGTCGAAAGTCGGGTTAATTGCATTGTTTTCCCCGGGTGCGCTCCGAGGTGCGCAACATCGGTGCGCACCAAGGAGGGCTCCGAAGTGTGCTCCAAGGTGCGCACGATTCGGAGCTCGGTTTGCCCGGGGTGCGCACACCTTGGCTGGGTTGCGCACCCTTTGTGCGCTCCAAGGTGCGCACGAAGTCGGAGCTCGGTTTGCCCCGGGTGCGCACCTTCGCCAGGGTGCGCACCTTGATGCGCACGCCTTGGCTGGGCTGCGCACCTTGGTGGGCGCCATGGTGCGCACCTTTCGTGCGCTCCAAGGTGCGCACGAAGTCGGAGCTCGGTTTGCCCCGGGTGCGCACCTTGGTGGGCGCCATGGTGCACTCCGAGGTGCCCAAGATTGGTGCGCACCAAGGAGCGCTCCGAAGTGCGCTCCAAGGTGCGCAGGTGCGCGCGAAGTCGAAAGTTGGGTTAATTGTCCGGTTTGCCTCGGGTGCGCACCTTGCGTGCACCTTCGCCAGGGTGGGCGCCTTGGTGCGCACACCTTGGCTGGGCTGCGCACCCGGGCGCGCACACCTTGGCACCCGCGTTTCCTTCATTTTAAATTTTTTTTTTTTACAATCTCTCAAGTGGGAAATTCTATAATCTCAACTTTTTTTGCCTTTTCAGGAAACTTTTGAATGGAGCGCATCATTGGTGCGCTCCGAAGTGTGCTCCAAGGTGCGCACCTCTGGTGTGCTCCAAAGCTCTCTCTAGCTGCGTGCACCTGCCCCGGCCGCGCACCCGGCCCCGCCCAGCTTCGCTCACCTGTCCCGGGCGTCTGGTGCGGAACCTTAGAGTAAGAAACATCACCGTGCACCTTGGCCAACGTGCGCGACTCGACCGAGCGCGCACTGGCCGAGGTGCACACCGATTTCACCTGGGTGCGCGCGCAGCACCTCGGGCGCACCGGGGTGCGCGCACAACGCCCGGGTTGCACCGTGGCCTGTGTGCTCGGGGCGCCTCGGGTGCGCGCTCGGTGTCGCCCCCGCGCGCGCGGTAGTGCGGGCAGCGCACCCCGGCCCGGCCCGGCCCCGACGAGAACGCAAACGGGCAAAAGGTTTATTCAAATAGCATTGCGACGCCCGGCGAAAAACTAAAAAAGGGTGCAACACCGGGACTTCCCGGGAGGTCACCCATCCCAGTACTACTCCGGCCCAAGCGCGCTTAACTGCGGAGTTCTGATGGGATCCGGTGCACTAACGCTGGTATGATCGCACCCGTTATGAGCTTGTCGCAGTGTGTACTTAGCAAACCGCGACCCACGTGCGAATCCACCCCGGCCACCCACCCCCGTCGAGGTGCACACCCTCCCTCGCGAAGTGCGCCCCGTTCGCCAAGTGTGAGCCCTGCCCGGGTGCGCGCACCTTGCTAGGGCGTCGGGTGTGCACCCGGCCCGGCCTACGTGCGTGCACCTGGACGGGGCGTCGTGTGCGTGCAGTGTCCCGTCTGCAACGCGGTGCCCACACACCACCTCGGGCGCAACGACCTGCGCTCACATGTGGGCCGAGTGCACCTTGGTGCATGTTCGGGGCGCCTCGGGTGCACGCTCGATCTTGCCCCGGTGCACCAAGGCGCTCGGTTTGCCCCGGGTGCGCACTTGGTGCAAGGTGGGCACCCAAAATAGGGATCAAGCACCAAAACACAAGTTTCGGGATGCAAAATGGGACCCAAGGACCACAAATGCGTTCCAAGACCCATGATGGGTCCACGAGAACAAAAATGTGTTCCGAGACTTAATAAACAAATATTGGGTTTTAGGAGAAGAAACATGCTCTGATGCCCAAAACGAGAATCGACCCCGAAAAGGCCACAGGCCAAAAGTGGGATGCGAGACAAAAAAAAATGGGACCCGAGGACCAAAATTGGGTTCCCAGGTCGAAGACAGGGCAACCGGACAAGAAACGACCTCTAAGGCTCGAAATGAGTCCCGACGACTAAAACTTGACAAGAAGCACCCATCAGGCACCCAACTCGACACCCATGGGATGCCGACCCACCCGGGCTTCCACCTAGCACACCTTGGCACCCACCCACCCTCGCACCCAACCTCGCACCCAACTTAGCACCTTTGAACCCACATTGGCACTCACCCTGACCCTGGCACCTTGGAACCCACATTGGCACTCACCTTGACCCTGGCACCCACCTTTGCACTCACCTTGGGACCCACCCTGGCTCCCACCTCGGCACCCACCCAGACACCCACCTTGGTTCCTTGGCACCCACCTTGGATCCTTGGCACCCACCCCGACACCCACCTTGGCACGCAACTTGGCTACTTGCCACCCACCTTGGCTCCTTGACGCCCACCCCGACAACCACCCCGTGACCTACCCTGGCTAGGGTTGGTGCACACCCACCCTGGTGCCCACCTTGGCACCCACCCCATGACCCACCTTGGCACGCACCTTAGTACCCACCCCGTTACCCACCCTAGGACCCACCCCGTGACCCACCTTGGCCAGGGTGGGTGCCTTGGTGCGCACAACTTGCCTGGGCTGCACACCAGGGCGGGCTCAAGATGGCACCCGCGTTCCGTTTTTTTCACTATCTTTCAAAACGGAAATTTTAAAATCTCGTTTTTTTTTTTTTTTTTGCCTTTTCTGGAAATTAGTGAAGGCAGCGCATCAAAGGTGCGCAATGCTGGTGCGAACCCGGGAGCGCTCCGATGTGTGCTCCAAGGTGCGGCGTGCACGAAGTCCGAGCCCGGCTTGCCCCGGGTGCGCACCTCGCGTGCACCTTCGCCGGGGTGAGCACCTTGGCTGGGTTGCGCGCCCTGGTGCGCACCAAGGAGCGCTCTGAAGTGTGCTCCAAGGTGCGGCGTGCACGAAGTCGGAGCTCGGTTTGCCCCGGGTGTGCACCTCGGGTGCGCACCTCGCGTGCACCTTCGCTGCGGTGGGCACCTTGGCTGGGTTGCGCGCCTTGGTGGGCACCATGCAGTGCACGAAGTCGGAGCCCGGTTTGCCCCGGGCGCGCACCTCCGCCAGGGTGGGCACCTTGGTGCGCACAACTTGCCTGGGCTGCGCACCAGGAAGGGCTCAAGATGGCACCCGCGTTCCGTTTTTTTCACTATCTTTCAGAACGGAAATTTTAAAATATCGTTTTTTTTTGCCTTTTCTGGAAATTAGTGAAGGCAGCGCATCAAAGGTGCGCAACGCTGGTGCGAACCTGGGAGCGCTCCGATGTGTGCTCCAAGGTGCGGCGTGCACGAAGTCGGAGCCCGGTTTGCCCCGGGTGCGCCCTGGTGGGCACCATGGTGCGCACCAAGGAGCGCTCCGAAGTGTGCTCCAAGGTGCGGCCTGCACGAAGTCGGAGCCCGGTTTGCCCCGGGTGTGCACCGCGGGTGGGCACCTTGGTGCGCATGCCTTGCCTGGGCTGCGCACCAGGGCGGGCTCAAGATGGCACCCGCGTTCCGTTTTTTTCACTATCTTTCAAAACGGAAATTTTAAAATCTCATTTTTTTTTGCCTTTTCTGGAAATTAGTGAAGGCAGCGCATCAAAGGTGCGCACCTCGCTGCCCACCACGGTGCGCAACGCCGGTGGGCACCCGGGAGTGCTTCGAAGTGTGCTCCAAGGTGCTGCGTGCACGTTGTCGGAGCCCGGTTTGCCCCGGGTGCGCACCTCGCGTGCACCTTCGTCGGGGTGGGCACCTTGGCTGGGTTTGCCCCGGCTGCGCTCCGAAGCGGGGTTATTGGAGCGCCGCCTCTTTTTTTGTCGGAGCGTTTGGTGGGGTTTCTCGCATTGGCTCTTCCCAGGCCCGGTTGCCACCCTGGCGCGCACGAAGTCGGAAGTAGGGTTAATTGCCCGGGTGCGCACCTTTGCCAGGGTGGGCACCTTACCTGGGCTGTGCACCCGGGCGGGCTCAAGATGGCACCCGCGTTCCGTTTTTTTCACTATCTTTCAAAACGGAAATTTTAAAATCTCCTCTTTTTTTTGCCTTTTCTGGAAATTAGTGAAGGCAGCGCATCAAAGGTGCGCACCTCGCTGCCCACCTTGGTGTGCTCTGAGGTGCGCACCCGGGAGCGCTACGAAGTGTGCTCCAAGGTGCGGCGTGCACGTTGTCGGAGCCCGGTTTGCCCCGGGTGCGCACCTCGCCTGCACCTTGGCCGGGGTGGGCACCCTGGCTGGGTTTGCCCAGGGTGCGCTCCGAAGCGGGGTTACTGGAGCGCCCCCTCTTTTTTTGTCAGAGCGTTTGGTGGGGTTTCTCGCATTGGCTCTTCCCAGGCCCGGTTGTTGGGTGCGCTCCCACCCTGGCGCGCGCGAAGTTGGAAGTTGGGTTAATTGCCCGGGCGCGCACCTTCGCCAGGGTGGGCACCTTGGTGCGCACACCTTGGCTGGGCTGCGCACCAGGGCGGGCTCAAGATGGCACCAGCATTCCCTTTTTCTCACTATCTTTCAAAACGGAAATTTTAAAATCTCGTTTTCTTTTGCCTTTTATGGAAATTAGTGAAGGCATCGCATCAAAGGTGCGCACCTCGCTGCCCACCTTGGTGTGCTCCGAGGTGCCCACCACGGTGCGCTCCGAGGTGCCCACCACGGTGCGCAACGCCGGTGCGAACCCGGGAGCGCCCCGATGTGTGCTCCAAGGTGCGGCGTGCACGAAGCCGGACCCCGGTTTGCCCCGGGTGCGCACCTCGCGTGCACCTTGGTGCGCACACCTTGGCTGGGTTGCGCGGCCTGGTGGGCACCATGGTGCGCACCAAGGAGCGCTCCGAAGTGTGCTCCAAGGTGCGGCGTGCACGAAGTCCTAGCCCGGTTTGCCCCGGGTGCGCACCTTCGCCGCGGTGGGCACCATGGCGTGCACGAAGTCGGAGCCCGGTTTGCCCCGGGTGCGCACCTCGCGTGCACCTTCGCCGGGGTGGGCACCTCGGCTGGGTTGCGCGCCCTGGTGCGCACCAAGGAGCGCTCCGAAGTGTGCTCCAAGGTGCGGCGTGCACGAAGTCGGAGCCCGGTTTGCCCCGGGTGCGCACCTTCGCCGCGGTGGGCACCCTGGTGCGCACCATGGCGTGCACGAAGTCGGAGCCCGGTTTGCCCCGGGTGCGCACCTCGCGTGCACCTTCGGCGGGGTTGCGCGCCCTGGTGCGCACCAAGGAGCGCTCCGAAGTGTGCTCCAAGGTGCGGCGTGCACGAAGTCGGAGCCCGGTTTGCCCCGGGTGCGCACCTCGCGTGCACCTTCGGCGGGGTTGCGCGCCCTGGTGGGCACCATGGTGCGCACCAAGGAGCGCTCCGAAGTGTGCTCCAAGGTGCGGCGTGCACGAAGTCGGAGCCCGGTTTGCCCCGGGTGCGCACCTCGCGTGCACCTTCGCCGCGGTGGGCACCATGGCGTGCACGAAGTCGGAGCCCGGTTTGCCCCGGGTGCGCACCTCGCGTGCACCTTCGCCGGGGTGGGCACCTCGGCTGGGTTGCGCGCCCTGGTGCGCACCAAGGAGCGCTCCGAAGTGTGCTCCAAGGTGCGGCGTGCACGAAGTCGGAGCCCGGTTTGCCCCGGGTGCGCACCTCGCGTGCACCTTCGCCGCGGTGGGCACCATGGCGTGCACGAAGTCGGAGCCCGGTTTGCCTCGGGTGCGCACCCCGCGTGCACCTTCGCCGGGGTGGGCACCTCGGCTGGGTTGCGCGCCCTGGTGCGCACCAAGGAGCGCTCCGAAGTGTGCTCCAAGGTGCGGCGTGCACGAAGTCGGAGCCCGGTTTGCCCCGGGTGCGCACCTCGCGTGCACCTTCGCCGCGGTGGGCACCTTGGCTGGGTTGGGCACCATTGAGCGCTCCGAAGTGTGCTCCAAGGTGCGCACCATGGCCCTCCAAGGTGCGCAGCATGGCGTGCACGAAGTCGGAGCCCGGTTTGCCCCGGGTGCGCACCTCGCGTGCACCTTCGCCAGGGTGGGCACCTCGGTGCGCACACCTTCTCAATGTTTTCTTGCCTTTTCTGGAAATTGGTGAAGGCAGCGCATCAAAGGTGCGCACCTCGGTGTGCTCCGAGGTGCGAACCCGAGAGCGCTCCGAGGTGCCCATGAAGTCGAAAGTCGGGTTAATTGCATTGTTTTCCCCGGGTGCGCTCCGAGGTGCGCAACATCGGTGCGCACCAAGGAGGGCTCCGAAGTGTGCTCCAAGGTGCGCACGATTCGGAGCTCGGTTTGCCCGGGGTGCGCACACCTTGGCTGGGTTGCGCACCCTTTGTGCGCTCCAAGGTGCGCACGAAGTCGGAGCTCGGTTTGCCCCGGGTGCGCACCTTCGCCAGGGTGCGCACCTTGATGCGCACGCCTTGGCTGGGCTGCGCACCTTGGTGGGCGCCATGGTGCGCACCTTTCGTGCGCTCCAAGGTGCGCACGAAGTCGGAGCTCGGTTTGCCCCGGGTGCGCACCTTGGTGGGCGCCATGGTGCACTCCGAGGTGCCCAAGATTGGTGCGCAACAAGGAGCACTCCGAAGTGCGCTCCAAGGTGCGCAGGTGCGCGCGAAGTCGAAAGTTGGGTTAATTGTCCGGTTTGCCTCGGGTGCGCACCTTGCGTGCACCTTCGCCAGGGTGGGCGCCTTGGTGCGCACACCTTGGCTGGGCTGCGCACCCGGGCGCGCACACCTTGGCACCCGCGTTTCCTTCATTTTAAATTTTTTTTTTTTACAATCTCTCAAGTGGGAAATTCTATAATCTCAACTTTTTTTGCCTTTTCAGGAAACTTTTGAATGGAGCGCATCATTGGTGCGCTCCGAAGTGTGCTCCAAGGTGCGCACCTCTGGTGTGCTCCAAAGCTCTCTCCAGCTGCGTGCACCTGCCCCGGCCGCGCACCCGGCCCCGCCCAGCTTCGCTCACCTGTCCCGGGCGTCTGGTGCGGAACCTTAGAGTAAGAAACATCACCGTGCACCTTGGCCAACGTGCGCGACTCGACCGAGCGCGCACTGGCCGAGGTGCACACCGATTTCACCTGGGTGCGCGCGCAGCACCTCGGGCGCACCGGGGTGCGCGCACAACGCCCGGGTTGCACCGTGGCCTGTGTGCTCGGGGCGCCTCGGGTGCGCGCTCGGTGTCGCCCCCGCGCGCGCGGTAGTGCGGGCAGCGCACCCCGGCCCGGCCCGGCCCCGACGAGAATGCAAACGGGCAAAAGGTTTATTCAAATAGCATTGCGACGCCCGGCGAAAAACTAAGAAAGGGTGCAACACCGGGACTTCCCGGGAGGTCACCCATCCTAGTACTACTCCGGCCCAAGCGCGCTTAACTGCGGAGTTCTGATGGGATCCGGTGCACTAACGCTGGTATGATCGCACCCGTTATGAGCTTGTCGCAGTGTGTACTTAGCAAACCGCGACCCACGTGCGAATCCACCCCGGCCACCCACCCCCGTCGAGGTGCACACCCTCCCTCGCGAAGTGCGCCCCGTTCGCCAAGTGTGAGCCCTGCCCGGGTGCGCGCACCTTGCTAGGGCGTCGGGTGTGCACCCGGCCCGGCCTACGTGCGTGCACCTGGACGGGGCGTCGTGTGCGTGCAGTGTCCCGTCTGCAACGCGGTGCCCACACACCACCTCGGGCGCAACGACCTGCGCTCACATGTGGGCCGAGTGCACCTTGGTGCATGTTCGGGGCGCCTCGGGTGCACGCTCGATCTTGCCCCGGTGCACCAAGGCGCTCGGTTTGCCCCGGGTGCGCACTTGGTGCAAGGTGGGCACCCAAAATAGGGATCAAGCACCAAAACACAAGTTTCGGGATGCAAAATGGGACCCAAGGACCACAAATGCGTTCCAAGACCCATGATGGGTCCACGAGAACAAAAATGTGTTCCGAGACTTAATAAACAAATATTGGGTTTTAGGAGAAGAAACATGCTCTGATGCCCAAAACGAGAATCGACCCCGAAAAGGCCACAGGCCAAAAGTGGGATGCGAGACAAAAAAAAATGGGACCCGAGGACCAAAATTGGGTTCCCAGGTCGAAGACAGGGCAACCGGACAAGAAACGACCTCTAAGGCTCGAAATGAGTCCCGACGACTAAAACTTGACAAGAAGCACCCATCAGGCACCCAACTCGACACCCATGGGATGCCGACCCACCCGGGCTTCCACCTAGCACACCTTGGCACCCACCCACCCTCGCACCCAACCTCGCACCCAACTTAGCACCTTTGAACCCACATTGGCACTCACCCTGACCCTGGCACCTTGGAACCCACATTGGCACTCACCTTGACCCTGGCACCCACCTTTGCACTCACCTTGGGACCCACCCTGGCTCCCACCTCGGCACCCACCCAGACACCCACCTTGGTTCCTTGGCACCCACCTTGGATCCTTGGCACCCACCCCGACACCCACCTTGGCACGCAACTTGGCTACTTGCCACCCACCTTGGCTCCTTGACGCCCACCCCGACAACCACCCCGTGACCTACCCTGGCTAGGGTTGGTGCACACCCACCCTGGTGCCCACCTTGGCACCCACCCCATGACCCACCTTGGCACGCACCTTAGTACCCACCCTGTTACCCACCCTAGGACCCACCCCGTGACCCACCTTGGCCAGGGTGGGTGCACCCACCCTGGTGCCCACCTTGGCACCCACCCATCCTAGCACCCAGCCTGTGACCGGGCTTGGAACCCAACCTTGCACCCGTCTTGGCCAGTGTGGGTGCGCACCCATCCTGGCACCCACGTTGTGACACACCCTTTAACCCACGCACCCTAGCAGCCACGTTGGCACCCACCTTGGAACACAACCTAGCAACTTGGCACCCACCCCGTGACCCACCTTGGCATCCACCATAGCAGTCGCCCACTTGGCACCCACCTTGGAACCCAAGTTGGCACCCACCTCGGCACCCACCTTGACACTTGTGGACCCACCTTGCCACTCACCCTAGCATCGACCCATCCTAGCACCCACCCTGGCACCTTTGCACCCTAGCACTCACCCATCCTAGCACCTAACCTGTGACCCACCTTGACACTCACCCTCGCACCCACCTTGGAACCCAACCTAGCACCCACCCACCCTGACACCAACCCTAGCACCTACCCACCCTTGCACCCACCCTGTGACCCATCTTGGCACCCACCCATCCTACCACTCAACCTATCACCCACCTTCTCACCCACCTTGGCATCCACCTTAGCACCCACCCACACTGGCACCTTGGCACCCACCTCGGGCAAGGTGGGTGCACACCCACCCTGACACCCAATTTAGAACCAACCGAGCATGTTACCCACCTTGGCACCCACATTGCAGCCCACCCTAGTACCCACCCTATGACCCACATTGGCATCCACACCCTAGCACCCAGGCACCTCGACACCCGCCTTGACACGCACCCTAGCACTAAACCTGTGACCCACCTTGGAACTCACCCTAGAACCCACCCACCCTGTGAACCACCTTGGCATCCACCTTAGCACCCACCCACCTTGGCACCCACTCTAGCACTCACCCATCCTAACACCCAACTTGTTACCCACCTTGGCACCCGCCCTCGCGTCCACCTTGAAACCCACCCTAGCACCCACCCACGCAGGAGCCCACCTTGGCACCCAACCTAACACCCACGCATCCTGGCACCCAACTTGTGACCCACCTTGGAACCCACCCTAGTACCCACCTTTGAACCCACTATATCACCAACCCACCTTGGCACCCACCCTATGACCCTCTTTGGAATCCACCCTAGCACGCACCCACCCTGGCACCCACCATGGAGCGCACCCTAGCACCCACCCACCTCGGCACGCACCTCAACACCCACCTTGGTGTGCGCACTGCGCCAACCTCTCAAAGACCCTATGTGGTGCGCTCCAAAGTGTACACCTTTGGTGCGCTCCAAGGTGCGCACCTTTGGTGCACACCGAGGTGCACACCAAAGTGTGCACCGAGGTGAGCACCAAAGTGCACTCCAAGGTGCACACCAAGGCGTGCACCTTTGGTGCGGTCAATGCAAACGAATTCGGAAGTTGGGGTCGATGTCCTAATCGCTGCTGCAGACTACACGTATGAGAATCGGACAAATAGCTTTATATAGGGGAGGTGTTGCGTTTGATGGGTCGACTCCCCTGGTTGTGTGCACTGCACCAACTTCAAAGACCCTGTCTTGTTTAAGAAGTCAAAAGTTGGGGTGGATGTCCTAATCATTGCTGCAGTCTACGCATGTATGAGAATCAGACAAATAGCTTATATAGGGGAGGTGTTGCATTCGGTGGGTTGACTCCCCTGGTTGTGCGCACTGCGCCAACCTCAAAGACCCCGCATAGCAGAAGAAGTCGGAAGTCGGATTTTGGTGAGCACCAAGGCGTGCACCTTTGGTGCGGTCAACGCAGACGAATTCAGAAGTTGGGGTGGATGTCCTAATCGTTGTTGCAGGCTACACATGTATGAGAATCAGACAAATAGCTTATATAGGGGAGGTGTTGGGTTTGATGGGTCAACTCCCTTGGTTGTGCGCATTACGCCAACCTCAAAGACCTTGTTTTCGTTAAGAAGTCAAAAGTTGGGGTCAATGTCCTAATGGCTCCTGTAGGCTACACATGTATGAGAATCGGACAAATAGCTTATATAGGGGAGGTGTTGGGTTTGATGGGTCGACTCCCCTGGTTGTGCGCATTACGTCAACCTCAAAGACCTTGTTTTCGTTAAGAAGTCAAAAGTTGGGGTCGATGTCCTAATTGCTCCTGTAGACTACACATGTATGAGAATCAGACAAATAGCTTATATAGGGGAGGTGTTGGGTTTGATGGGTTGACTCCCCTAGTTGTTCGCATTACACCAACCTCAAAGACCTTGTTTTCGTTTAGAAGCCGAAAGTTGGGGTCGATGTCCTAATTGCTCCTGCAGGCTACGCATGTATGAGAATCAGACAAATAGCTTATATAGGGGAGGTGTTGGGTTTGATGGGTCGACTCCCCTGGTTGTGCGCATTGCGCCAACCTCAAAGACCCTGCATTGCGGATGAAGTCGAAAGTCAGAGTTTGGTGTGCTACAAGGTGTGGTCGAAGGTGCTCACCTAGGTGTGCACCTTTGGAGCGCAGGAAAAGTGCCCTCCAAAAGTGCGCACCTTTGGAGTGCACAAAAGTGCCCTCCAAAAGTGCGCACCTTTGGAGCGCACAAAAGTGCCCTCCAAAAAGTGCCCTCCAAAAGTGCGCACCTTTGGAGCGCACAAAAGTGCCCTCCAAAAAGTGCCCTCCAAAAGTGCGCACCTTTGGAGTGCAGAAAAGTGCCCTCCAAAAAGTGCCCTCCAAAAGTGTGCACCTTTGGAGTGCACAAAAGTGCCCTCCAAAAGTGCGCACCTTTGGAGCGCAGAAAAGTGCCCTCCAAAAAGTGCCCTCCAAAAGTGCGCACCTTTGGAGCGCAGAAAAGTGCCCTCCAAAAAGTGCCCTCCAAAAGTGCGCACCTTTGGAGCGCAGAAAAGTGCCCTCCAAAAAGTGCCCTCCAAAAGTGCGCACCTTTGGAGCGCAGAAAAGTGCCCTCCAAAAAGTGCCCTCCAAAAGTGCGCACCTTTGGAGCGCACAAAAGTGCCCTCCAAAAAGTGCCCTCCAAAAGTGCGCACCTTTGGAGCGCACAAAAGTGCCCTCCAAAAGTGCGCACCTTTGGAGCGCACAAAAGTGCCCTCCAAAAGTGCGCACTTTTGGTGCGCACCAAGGCGCTGGTTCGGTCGTTGCAGGCGAGTTCGGAAGTTGGGGTCGATGTCCTGAGCGGAGGTGCAAACTACACAGGTGTCGGAATCGGACAAATAGCTTATATAGGGGAGGTGTATGCTTCGATGGGTCGACTCCCCAGGTTGAGCGCACCGCGCCAACCTCAAAGACCCTACGGTATGGATGAAGTCGGAAGTTGGGTCCGATGACCGATTCGATTAGTAGGTATGCTCATGAGGTCGGAATTTGGGTCCGATGACCTGCCATGTGCAGGAAGGCGAATGTTGGCACTGTGCGTTGCAAGGTGCACACCAAGGTGCTGGTGCGGTCTTTTTAGTCGAGTTCGGAAGTTGGGGTCGATGTCCTGATCGGAGGTGCAAGCTACACAGGTGTGGGAATCGGACAAATAGCTTATATAGGGGAGGTGTATGCTTCGTTGGGTCGACTCCCCGGGTTGAGCGCACCGCGCCAACCTCAAAGACCCTACGGTATGGATGAAGTCGGAAGTTGGGTCCGATGACCGATTCGATATGTAGGCATACTCGCGAGGTCGGAATTTGGGTCCGATGACCTGCCATGTGCAGGAAGGCGAATGTTGGCACTGTGCGTTGCAAGGTGCGCACCAAGGCGCTGGTTCGGTCGTTGCAGGCGAGTTCGGAAGTTGGGGTCGATGTCCTGATCGGAGGTGCAAACTACACAGGTGTGGGAATCGGACAAATAGCTTATATAGGGGAGGTGTATGCTTCGTTGGGTCGACTCCCCGGGTTGAGCGCACCGCGCCAACCTCAAAGACCCTACGGTATGGATGAAGTCGGAAGTTGTGTCCGATGACCGATTCGATATGTAGGCATACTCGCGAGGTCGGAATTTGGGTCCGATGACCTGCCATGTGCAGGAAGGCGAATGTTGGGACTGTGCGTCGCAAGGTGCGCACCAAGGCGCTGGTGCCGTCGTTGCAGTCGAGTTCGGAAGTTGGGGTCGATGTCCTGGTCAGAGGTGCAAACTACACAGGTGTGGGAATCGGACAAATAGCTTATATAGGGGAGGTGTATGCTTCGATGGGTCGACTCCCCGGGTTGAGCGCACCGCGCCAACCTCAAAGACCCTACAGTATGGATGAAGTCGGAAGTTGGGTCCGATGACCGATTCGATACGTAGGCATATTGGCGAGGTCTGAATTTGTGTCCGATGACCTGCCATGCGCAGGAAGGCGGAATTTGGGTCCGATGACCGAGTTGATGGCGTGCCATGCGCAGAAAGGCGGAATTTGGGTCCGATGACCGAGTTGATGTTGATGGCCCGCCATGCACAGGAAGGCGGAATTTGGGTCCGATGACCGATTTGAAGGCGTGCCATGCGCAGAAAGGCGGAGTTTGGGTCCGATGACCGAGTTGATATTGATGGCCCGCCATGCGCAGGAAGGCGGAATTTGGGTCCGATGACCTGACATACGCATGGAGTCCGACTCGGGGGCCGATGTTCGATTCGATGACTTGCATTGTGGGTAAAGTCGGAAGTTGTGGTCTTTGACCCGATTCGATGACCAGACTTCGGCTGCTTGAGAATCGGACAAATAACTTATATAGGGGAGGTAGTGTTCTCGAGCATCCTCCCCCCGTGCCCGTTTATGTCGATTGATGCTGGTGCTCGACTGGTTGGAGCGCTCGGATGCAAAAATCTTGCACCAGGATTTATCGATTGTGATGGACACGGCAAGTCTCCTGATTGCTATGCAGGAGCTCATCGTGAATCTCTATGCGGCCTTGGTATGGACTCGACCTGCGGAATGGTTCGGCAATGGTAGTCGCTCCAACACGTCCTTGCAATGGCCACAGAGGTGATTCGACTAGAGCTCCAGTCTAGCTTTTGGGTTGCTTGGCGGACTGGTATAGCCGCGATCGAGTTCCGGCCATGAACGTTTTAGATAGCTCTTGGGCTTTCTGGGACGGAAGTCGGAAGTTTGGGCTCTTGTCCGATTTGATGACCATTCTTCGGATGTGTGAGAATCGGACAAATAACTTATATAGGGGACTGTGTTGTCTCACGCAGCCCCCTCCGTGCCCCTCTATCTCGACCGATGTTGGTGCTTGAAAGGGTTGGGATCGCTCGGATTTATAAACGTGCACCACCATTTGTCGAGTGTGAGGGACGCGGCAGGTCTCCTAAATGCTATACGGGCGCTCTCTGAGAATCTCTATCCGGCCTCGACACAGACTAGTCTTGCTGAATGGTTTGGCACTGGTAGTCGATCCAACACGTCGTTGTTGTGGCCGCCTAGGCGATTCGATTCGAGCCCCCGTCTAGCTTTTGGGTTGCTTGGCGGATTTTGCCCTATCCGCAAGTGAGCTCGGTCCCTAAACGTTCGAGAAACCCGATTGCTATGCGCCGACTCTCTTTCTTGCGAGCCTCCATCTAGCTTTTGGGTCTCTACGGAACGGAAGTCGGAATCTGGGACCGTTGTTTGATTCGACGAGGCAGACTACGGTTGTGCGAGAATCGGACAAATAACTTATATAGGGGAGGTGTTGACTGGAGCATTCTCCCCCGTGCCCCTCTAACTCGACCAATGCTGGCGCTCGAACGGTGGTAGCGCTCGGATTTTCGTTGAGCGCCAGCATTGGTCGATTTAGAGGGGCATGCGAGATTCCCGAATGCTATGCGAGGGCTCTAACGGAAATGTCTATTGGTTTCGGTATGGATGCAATTGCGAGTGGTTCGGCAAAGGTAGTCGTTCCGATGCGTCCATGTCGTGGCCAAATCGATAATTCGATTTGAGCCCTCGTATAGCATTTGGGTCTCTCGATGTGATTCCGCATTCCAGTCCCTTTGGGCACTGCTTGAGCCGCATCCCAGGGGGTTCCCTTCCCAATAATCTGCCTCGCAACCCGATTGCTATGCGGTGAGGCTCCTCGGCCGCCTCGGAACTATCTGTGTATCAGACGCATCGCGGGATAAGGGGTTGGCAACGGTAGTCGCCCCAAGCGCGTCCGATGCTTGGACCATTCCGAGGCGGCCCTGAAGCCTCTTCCGTCTAGCCGTTGGGTCCTTCTCGCCGCATCCCTTGCCTCGCACCCCGATTGCTATGCGGTGAGGCTCCTCGGCCGCCTTGGAACTATCTGTGTATCAGACGCATCGCGGGATAAGGGGTTGTCACTGGTAGTCGCCCCAAGCGCGTCCGATGCTTGGACCATTCCGAGGCGGCCCTGAAGCCTCTTCCGTCTAGCCGTTGGGTCCTTCTCGCCGCATCCCTCGACTCGCACCCCGATTGCTATGCGGTGAGGCTCCTCGGCCGCCTTGGAACTATCTGTGTATCGGACGCGTCGCGGGATAAGGGGTTGTCACTGGTAGTCGCCCCAAGCGCGTCCGATGCTTGGACCATTCCGAGGCGGCCCTGAAGCCTCTTCCGTCTAGCCGTTGGGTCCTTCTCGCCGCATCCCTCGCCTCGCACCCCGATTGCTATGCGGTGAGGCTCCTCGGCCGCCTTGGAACTATCTGTGTATCGGACGCGTCGCGGGATAAGGGGTTGTCACTGGTAGTCGCCCCAAGCGCGTGCGATGCATGGACCATTCCCAGGCGGCCCTGAAGCCTCTTCCGTCTAGCCGTTGGGTCCTTCTCGCCGCATCCCTCGCCTCGCACCCCGATTGCTATGCGGTGAGGCTCCTCGGCCGCCTTGGAACTATCTGTGTATCGGACGCGTCGCGGGATAAGGGGTTGTCACTGGTAGTCGCCCCAAGCGCGTCCGATGCTTGGACCATTCCGAGGCGGCCCTGAAGCCTCTTCCGTCTAGCCGTTGGGTCCTTCTCGCCGCATCCCTCGCCTCGCACCCCGATTGCTATGCGGTGAGGCTCCTCGGCCGCCTTGGAACTATCTGTGTATCGGACGCGTCGCGGGATAAGGGGTTGTCACTGGTAGTCGCCCCAAGCGCGTCCGATGCTTGGACCATTCCGAGGCGGCCCTGAAGCCTCTTCCGTCTAGCCGTTGGGTCCTTCTCGCCGCATCCCTCGCCTCGCACCCCGATTGCTATGCGGTGAGGCTCCTCGGCCGCCTTGGAACTATCTGTGTATCGGACGCGTCGCGGGATAAGGGGTTGTCACTGGTAGTCGCCCCAAGCGCGTCCGATGCTTGGACCATTCCGAGGCGGCCCTGAAGCCTCTTCCGTCTAGCCGTTGGGTCCTTCTCGCCGCATCCCTCGCCTCGCACCCCGATTGCTATGCGGTGAGGCTCCTCGGCCGCCTTGGAACTATCTGTGTATCGGACGCATCGCGGGATAAGGGGTTGTCACTGGTAGTCGCCCCAAGCGCGTCCGATGCTTGGACCATTCCGAGGCGGCCCTGAAGCCTCTTCCGTCTAGCCGTTGGGTCCTTCTTGCCGCATCCCTCGCCTCGCACCCCGATTGCTATGCGGTGAGGCTCCTCGGCCGCCTTGGAACTATCTGTGTATCGGACGCGTCGCGGGATAAGGGGTTGTCACTGGTAGTCGCCCCAAGCGCGTCCGATGCTTGGACCATTCCGAGGCGGCCCTGAAGCCTCTTCCGTCTAGCCGTTGGGTCCTTCTCGCCGCATCCCTCGCCTCGCACCCCGATTGCTATGCGGTGAGGCTCCTCGGCCGCCTTGGAACTATCTGTGTATCGGACGCGTCGCGGGATAAGGGGTTGTCACTGGTAGTCGCCCCAAGCGCGTCCGATGCTTGGACCATTCCGAGGCGGACCTGAAGCCTCTTCCGTCTAGCCGTTGGGTCCTTCTCGCCGCATCCCTCGCCTCGCACCCCGATTGCTATGCGGTGAGGCTCCTCGGCCGCCTTGGAACTATCTGTGTATCGGACGCGTCGCGGGATAAGGGGTTGTCACTGGTAGTCGCCCCAAGCGCGTCCGATGCTTGGACCATTCCGAGGCGGCCCTGAAGCCTCTTCCGTCTAGCCGTTGGGTCCTTCTTGCCGCATCCCTCGCCTCGCACCCCGATTGCTATGCGGTGAGGCTCCTCGGCCGCCTTGGAACTATCTGTGTATCGGACGCGTCGCGGGATAAGGGGTTGTCACTGGTAGTCGCCCCAAGCGCGTCCGATGCTTGGACCATTCCGAGGCGGCCCTGAAGCCTCTTCCGTCTAGCCGTTGGGTCCTTCTCGCCGCATCCCTCGCCTCGCACCCCGATTGCTATGCGGTGAGGCTCCTCGGCCGCCTTGGAACTATCTGTGTATCGGACGCATCGCGGGATAAGGGGTTGTCACTGGTAGTCGCCCCAAGCGCGTCTGATGCTTGGACCATTCCGAGGCGGCCCTGAAGCCTCTTCCGTCTAGCCGTTGGGTCCTTCTCGCCGCATCCCTCGCCTCGCACCCCGATTGCTATGCGGTGAGGCTCCTCGGCCGCCTTGGAACTATCTGTGTATCGGACGCGTCGCGGGATAAGGGGTTGTCACTGGTAGTCGCCCCAAGCGCGTCCGATGCTTGGACCATTCCGAGGCGGACCTGAAGCCTCTTCCGTCTAGCCGTTGGGTCCTTCTCGCCGCATCCCTCGCCTCGCACCCCGATTGCTATGCGGTGAGGCTCCTCGGCCGCCTTGGAACTATCTGTGTATCGGACGCGTCGCGGGATAAGGGGTTGTCACTGGTAGTCGCCCCAAGCGCGTCCGATGCTTGGACCATTCCGAGGCGGCCCTGAAGCCTCTTCCGTCTAGCCGTTGGGTCCTTCTCGCCGCATCCCTCGCCTCGCACCCCGATTGCTATGCGGTGAGGCTCCTCGGCCGCCTTGGAACTATCTGTGTATCGGACGCGTCGCGGGATAAGGGGTTGTCACTGGTAGTCGCCCCAAGCGCGTCCGATGCTTGGACCATTCCGAGGCGGACCTGAAGCCTCTTCCCTCTAGCCGTTGGGGCTTTCTCGCCGCATCCCTCGCCTCGCACCCCGATTGCTATTCGGTGAGGCTCCTCGGCCGACTTGGAACTATCTGTGTATCGGACGCATCGCGGGATAAGGGGTTGGCAGTGGTAGTCGCCCCAAGCGCGTCCGATGCTTGGACCATTCCGAGGCGGCCCTGCAGCCTCTTCCGTCTAGCCGTTGGGGCCATCTCGCTGCATCCCCCCCCTCGCACCACGATTGCTATGCGGTGAGGCTCCTTGGCCGCCTCGGAACTATCTGTGTATCGGACGCATCGCGGGATAAGGGGTTGTCACTGGTAGTCGCCCCAAGCGCGTCCGATGCTTGGACTATTCCGAGGCGGCCCTGCAGCCTCTTCCGTCTAGCCGTTGGGGCCATCTCGCCGCATCCCCCAGCTCCTCGGCCGCCTCGGAACTATCTGTGTATCGGACGCATCGCGGGATAAGGGGTTGGCAGTGGTAGTCGCCCCAAGCGCGTTCGATGCTTGGACTATTCCGAGGCGGCCCCGCAGCCTCTTCCGTCTACCCTTTGGGGCCATCTCGCCGCATCCCTCGCCTCACACCCCGATTGCTATGCGGTGAGGCTCCTCGGCCGCCTGGGAACTATCTTCGTATCGGATGCATCGCGGGATAAGGGGTTGTCACTGGTAGTCGCCCCAAGCGCGTCCGATGCTTGGACTATTCCGAGGCGGCCCTGTGGCCTCTTCCGTCTAGCCGTTGGGGCCATCTCGCCGCATCCCTCACCTCGCACCCCCATTGCTATGCGGTGAGGCTCCTCGGCCGCCTTGGAACTGTCTTCGTATCGGAAGCATCGCGGGATAAGGGGTTGTCACTGGTAGTCGCCCCAAGCGCGTCCGATGCTTGGACTATTCCGAGGCGGCCCTGCAGCCTCTTCCGTCTAGCCGTTGGGGCCATCTCGCCGCATCCCCCACCTCGCACCCGGATTGCTATGCGGTGAGGCTCCTCGGCCGCCTTGGAACTATCTTCGTATCGGACGCATCGCGGGATAAGGGGTTGTCACTGGTAGTCGCCCCAAGCGCGTCCGATGCTTGGACTATTCCGACGCGGCCCTGTGGCCTCTTCCGTCTAGCCGTTGGGGCCATCTCGCCGCATCCCCCACCTCGCACCCCGATTGCTATGCGGTGAGGCTCCTCGGCCGCCTTGGAACCATCTTCGTATCGGACGCATCGCGGGATGAGGGGTTGTCACTGGTAGTCGCCCCAAGCGCGTCCGATGCTTGGACCATTCCGAGGCGGCCCTGAAGCCTCTTCCGTCTAGCCGTTGGGGCCTTCCCGCCCCATCCCTCGCCTCGCACCCCCGATTGCTATGCGGTGAGGCTCCTCGGCCGCCTTGGAACCATCTGTGTATCGGACGCATCGCGGGATAAGGGGTTGGCACTGGTAGTCGCCCCAAGCGCGTCCGATGCTTGGAGCATTCCGAG
>NW_026729195.1:57500-77500 GCF_030272615.1 Cryptomeria japonica
GAGCTTGTCGCAGTGTGTACTTAGCAAACCGCGACCCACGTGCGAATCCACCCCGGCCACCCACCCCCGTCGAGGTGCACACCCTCCCTCGCGAAGTGCGCCCCGTTCGCCAAGTGTGAGCCCTGCCCGGGTGCGCGCACCTTGCTAGGGCGTCGGGTGTGCACCCGGCTCGGCCTACGTGCGTGCACCTGGACGGGGCGTCGTGTGCGTGCAGTGTCCCGTCTGCAACGCGGTGCCCACACACCACCTCGGGCGCAACGACCTGCGCTCACATGTGGGCCGAGTGCACCTTGGTGCATGTTCGGGGCGCCTCGGGTGCACGCTCGATCTTGCCCCGGTGCACCAAGGCGCTCGGTTTGCCCCGGGTGCGCACTTGGTGCAAGGTGGGCACCCAAAATAGGGATCAAGCACCAAAACACAAGTTTCGGGATGCAAAATGGGACCCAAGGACCACAAATGCGTTCCAAGACCCATGATGGGTCCACGAGAACAAAAATGTGTTCCGAGACTTAATAAACAAATATTGGGTTTTAGGAGAAGAAACATGCTCTGATGCCCAAAACGAGAATCGACCCCGAAAAGGCCACAGGCCAAAAGTGGGATGCGAGACAAAAAAAAATGGGACCCGAGGACCAAAATTGGGTTCCCAGGTCGAAGACAGGGCAACCGGACAAGAAACGACCTCTAAGGCTCGAAATGAGTCCCGACGACTAAAACTTGACAAGAAGCACCCATCAGGCACCCAACTCGACACCCATGGGATGCCGACCCACCCGGGCTTCCACCTAGCACACCTTGGCACCCACCCACCCTCGCACCCAACCTCGCACCCAACTTAGCACCTTTGAACCCACATTGGCACTCACCCTGACCCTGGCACCTTGGAACCCACATTGGCACTCACCTTGACCCTGGCACCCACCTTTGCACTCACCTTGGGACCCACCCTGGCTCCCACCTCGGCACCCACCCAGACACCCACCTTGGTTCCTTGGCACCCACCTTGGATCCTTGGCACCCACCCCGACACCCACCTTGGCACGCAACTTGGCTACTTGCCACCCACCTTGGCTCCTTGACGCCCACCCCGACAACCACCCCGTGACCTACCCTGGCTAGGGTTGGTGCACACCCACCCTGGTGCCCACCTTGGCACCCACCCCATGACCCACCTTGGCACGCACCTTAGTACCCACCCCGTTACCCACCCTAGGACCCACCCCGTGACCCACCTTGGCCAGGGTGGGTGCCTTGGTGCGCACAACTTGCCTGGGCTGCACACCAGGGCGGGCTCAAGATGGCACCCGCGTTCCGTTTTTTTCACTATCTTTCAAAACGGAAATTTTAAAATCTCGTTTTGTTTTTTTTTTTGCCTTTTCTGGAAATTAGTGAAGGCAGCGCATCAAAGGTGCGCAATGCTGGTGCGAACCCGGGAGCGCTCCGATGTGTGCTCCAAGGTGCGGCGTGCACGAAGTCCGAGCCCGGCTTGCCCCGGGTGCGCACCTCGCGTGCACCTTCGCCGGGGTGAGCACCTTGGCTGGGTTGCGCGCCCTGGTGCGCACCAAGGAGCGCTCTGAAGTGTGCTCCAAGGTGCGGCGTGCACGAAGTCGGAGCTCGGTTTGCCCCGGGTGTGCACCTCGGGTGCGCACCTCGCGTGCACCTTCGCTGCGGTGGGCACCTTGGCTGGGTTGCGCGCCTTGGTGGGCACCATGCAGTGCACGAAGTCGGAGCCCGGTTTGCCCCGGGCGCGCACCTCCGCCAGGGTGGGCACCTTGGTGCGCACAACTTGCCTGGGCTGCGCACCAGGAAGGGCTCAAGATGGCACCCGCGTTCCGTTTTTTTCACTATCTTTCAGAACGGAAATTTTAAAATATCGTTTTTTTTTGCCTTTTCTGGAAATTAGTGAAGGCAGCGCATCAAAGGTGCGCAACGCTGGTGCGAACCTGGGAGCGCTCCGATGTGTGCTCCAAGGTGCGGCGTGCACGAAGTCGGAGCCCGGTTTGCCCCGGGTGCGCCCTGGTGGGCACCATGGTGCGCACCAAGGAGCGCTCCGAAGTGTGCTCCAAGGTGCGGCCTGCACGAAGTCGGAGCCCGGTTTGCCCCGGGTGTGCACCGCGGGTGGGCACCTTGGTGCGCATGCCTTGCCTGGGCTGCGCACCAGGGCGGGCTCAAGATGGCACCCGCGTTCCGTTTTTTTCACTATCTTTCAAAACGGAAATTTTAAAATCTCATTTTTTTTTGCCTTTTCTGGAAATTAGTGAAGGCAGCGCATCAAAGGTGCGCACCTCGCTGCCCACCACGGTGCGCAACGCCGGTGGGCACCCGGGAGTGCTTCGAAGTGTGCTCCAAGGTGCTGCGTGCACGTTGTCGGAGCCCGGTTTGCCCCGGGTGCGCACCTCGCGTGCACCTTCGTCGGGGTGGGCACCTTGGCTGGGTTTGCCCCGGCTGCGCTCCGAAGCGGGGTTATTGGAGCGCCGCCTCTTTTTTTGTCGGAGCGTTTGGTGGGGTTTCTCGCATTGGCTCTTCCCAGGCCCGGTTGCCACCCTGGCGCGCACGAAGTCGGAAGTAGGGTTAATTGCCCGGGTGCGCACCTTTGCCAGGGTGGGCACCTTACCTGGGCTGTGCACCCGGGCGGGCTCAAGATGGCACCCGCGTTCCGTTTTTTTCACTATCTTTCAAAACGGAAATTTTAAAATCTCCTCTTTTTTTTGCCTTTTCTGGAAATTAGTGAAGGCAGCGCATCAAAGGTGCGCACCTCGCTGCCCACCTTGGTGTGCTCTGAGGTGCGCACCCGGGAGCGCTACGAAGTGTGCTCCAAGGTGCGGCGTGCACGTTGTCGGAGCCCGGTTTGCCCCGGGTGCGCACCTCGCCTGCACCTTGGCCGGGGTGGGCACCCTGGCTGGGTTTGCCCAGGGTGCGCTCCGAAGCGGGGTTACTGGAGCGCCCCCTCTTTTTTTGTCAGAGCGTTTGGTGGGGTTTCTCGCATTGGCTCTTCCCAGGCCCGGTTGTTGGGTGCGCTCCCACCCTGGCGCGCGCGAAGTTGGAAGTTGGGTTAATTGCCCGGGCGCGCACCTTCGCCAGGGTGGGCACCTTGGTGCGCACACCTTGGCTGGGCTGCGCACCAGGGCGGGCTCAAGATGGCACCAGCATTCCCTTTTTCTCACTATCTTTCAAAACGGAAATTTTAAAATCTCGTTTTCTTTTGCCTTTTATGGAAATTAGTGAAGGCATCGCATCAAAGGTGCGCACCTCGCTGCCCACCTTGGTGTGCTCCGAGGTGCCCACCACGGTGCGCTCCGAGGTGCCCACCACGGTGCGCAACGCCGGTGCGAACCCGGGAGCGCCCCGATGTGTGCTCCAAGGTGCGGCGTGCACGAAGCCGGACCCCGGTTTGCCCCGGGTGCGCACCTCGCGTGCACCTTGGTGCGCACACCTTGGCTGGGTTGCGCGGCCTGGTGGGCACCATGGTGCGCACCAAGGAGCGCTCCGAAGTGTGCTCCAAGGTGCGGCGTGCACGAAGTCCTAGCCCGGTTTGCCCCGGGTGCGCACCTTCGCCGCGGTGGGCACCATGGCGTGCACGAAGTCGGAGCCCGGTTTGCCCCGGGTGCGCACCTCGCGTGCACCTTCGCCGGGGTGGGCACCTCGGCTGGGTTGCGCGCCCTGGTGCGCACCAAGGAGCGCTCCGAAGTGTGCTCCAAGGTGCGGCGTGCACGAAGTCGGAGCCCGGTTTGCCCCGGGTGCGCACCTTCGCCGCGGTGGGCACCCTGGTGCGCACCATGGCGTGCACGAAGTCGGAGCCCGGTTTGCCCCGGGTGCGCACCTCGCGTGCACCTTCGGCGGGGTTGCGCGCCCTGGTGCGCACCAAGGAGCGCTCCGAAGTGTGCTCCAAGGTGCGGCGTGCACGAAGTCGGAGCCCGGTTTGCCCCGGGTGCGCACCTCGCGTGCACCTTCGGCGGGGTTGCGCGCCCTGGTGGGCACCATGGTGCGCACCAAGGAGCGCTCCGAAGTGTGCTCCAAGGTGCGGCGTGCACGAAGTCGGAGCCCGGTTTGCCCCGGGTGCGCACCTCGCGTGCACCTTCGCCGCGGTGGGCACCATGGCGTGCACGAAGTCGGAGCCCGGTTTGCCCCGGGTGCGCACCTCGCGTGCACCTTCGCCGGGGTGGGCACCTCGGCTGGGTTGCGCGCCCTGGTGCGCACCAAGGAGCGCTCCGAAGTGTGCTCCAAGGTGCGGCGTGCACGAAGTCGGAGCCCGGTTTGCCCCGGGTGCGCACCTCGCGTGCACCTTCGCCGCGGTGGGCACCATGGCGTGCACGAAGTCGGAGCCCGGTTTGCCTCGGGTGCGCACCCCGCGTGCACCTTCGCCGGGGTGGGCACCTCGGCTGGGTTGCGCGCCCTGGTGCGCACCAAGGAGCGCTCCGAAGTGTGCTCCAAGGTGCGGCGTGCACGAAGTCGGAGCCCGGTTTGCCCCGGGTGCGCACCTCGCGTGCACCTTCGCCGCGGTGGGCACCTTGGCTGGGTTGGGCACCATTGAGCGCTCCGAAGTGTGCTCCAAGGTGCGCACCATGGCCCTCCAAGGTGCGCAGCATGGCGTGCACGAAGTCGGAGCCCGGTTTGCCCCGGGTGCGCACCTCGCGTGCACCTTCGCCAGGGTGGGCACCTCGGTGCGCACACCTTCTCAATGTTTTCTTGCCTTTTCTGGAAATTGGTGAAGGCAGCGCATCAAAGGTGCGCACCTCGGTGTGCTCCGAGGTGCGAACCCGAGAGCGCTCCGAGGTGCCCACGAAGTCGAAAGTCGGGTTAATTGCATTGTTTTCCCCGGGTGCGCTCCGAGGTGCGCAACATCGGTGCGCACCAAGGAGGGCTCCGAAGTGTGCTCCAAGGTGCGCACGATTCGGAGCTCGGTTTGCCCGGGGTGCGCACACCTTGGCTGGGTTGCGCACCCTTTGTGCGCTCCAAGGTGCGCACGAAGTCGGAGCTCGGTTTGCCCCGGGTGCGCACCTTCGCCAGGGTGCGCACCTTGATGCGCACGCCTTGGCTGGGCTGCGCACCTTGGTGGGCGCCATGGTGCGCACCTTTCGTGCGCTCCAAGGTGCGCACGAAGTCGGAGCTCGGTTTGCCCCGGGTGCGCACCTTGGTGGGCGCCATGGTGCACTCCGAGGTGCCCAAGATTGGTGCGCAACAAGGAGCGCTCCGAAGTGCGCTCCAAGGTGCGCAGGTGCGCGCGAAGTCGAAAGTTGGGTTAATTGTCCGGTTTGCCTCGGGTGCGCACCTTGCGTGCACCTTCGCCAGGGTGGGCGCCTTGGTGCGCACACCTTGGCTGGGCTGCGCACCCGGGCGCGCACACCTTGGCACCCGCGTTTCCTTCATTTTAAATTTTTTTTTTTTACAATCTCTCAAGTGGGAAATTCTATAATCTCAACTTTTTTTGCCTTTTCAGGAAACTTTTGAATGGAGCGCATCATTGGTGCGCTCCGAAGTGTGCTCCAAGGTGCGCACCTCTGGTGTGCTCCAAAGCTCTCTCCAGCTGCGTGCACCTGCCCCGGCCGCGCACCCGGCCCCGCCCAGCTTCGCTCACCTGTCCCGGGCGTCTGGTGCGGAACCTTAGAGTAAGAAACATCACCGTGCACCTTGGCCAACGTGCGCGACTCGACCGAGCGCGCACTGGCCGAGGTGCACACCGATTTCACCTGGGTGCGCGCGCAGCACCTCGGGCGCACCGGGGTGCGCGCACAACGCCCGGGTTGCACCGTGGCCTGTGTGCTCGGGGCGCCTCGGGTGCGCGCTCGGTGTCGCCCCCCGCGCGCGCGGTAGTGCGGGCAGCGCACCCCGGCCCGGCCCGGCCCCGACGAGAACGCAAACGGGCAAAAGGTTTATTCAAATAGCATTGCGACGCCCGGCGAAAAACTAAGAAAGGGTGCAACACCGGGACTTCCCGGGAGGTCACCCATCCTAGTACTACTCCGGCCCAAGCGCGCTTAACTGCGGAGTTCTGATGGGATCCGGTGCACTAACGCTGGTATGATCGCACCCGTTATGAGCTTGTCGCAGTGTGTACTTAGCAAACCGCGACCCACGTGCGAATCCACCCCGGCCACCCACCCCCGTCGAGGTGCACACCCTCCCTCGCGAAGTGCGCCCCGTTCGCCAAGTGTGAGCCCTGCCCGGGTGCGCGCACCTTGCTAGGGCGTCGGGTGTGCACCCGGCCCGGCCTACGTGCGTGCACCTGGACGGGGCGTCGTGTGCGTGCAGTGTCCCGTCTGCAACGCGGTGCCCACACACCACCTCGGGCGCAACGACCTGCGCTCACATGTGGGCCGAGTGCACCTTGGTGCATGTTCGGGGCGCCTCGGGTGCACGCTCGATCTTGCCCCGGTGCACCAAGGCGCTCGGTTTGCCCCGGGTGCGCACTTGGTGCAAGGTGGGCACCCAAAATAGGGATCAAGCACCAAAACACAAGTTTCGGGATGCAAAATGGGACCCAAGGACCACAAATGCGTTCCAAGACCCATGATGGGTCCACGAGAACAAAAATGTGTTCCGAGACTTAATAAACAAATATTGGGTTTTAGGAGAAGAAACATGCTCTGATGCCCAAAACGAGAATCGACCCCGAAAAGGCCACAGGCCAAAAGTGGGATGCGAGACAAAAAAAAATGGGACCCGAGGACCAAAATTGGGTTCCCAGGTCGAAGACAGGGCAACCGGACAAGAAACGACCTCTAAGGCTCGAAATGAGTCCCGACGACTAAAACTTGACAAGAAGCACCCATCAGGCACCCAACTCGACACCCATGGGATGCCGACCCACCCGGGCTTCCACCTAGCACACCTTGGCACCCACCCACCCTCGCACCCAACCTCGCACCCAACTTAGCACCTTTGAACCCACATTGGCACTCACCCTGACCCTGGCACCTTGGAACCCACATTGGCACTCACCTTGACCCTGGCACCCACCTTTGCACTCACCTTGGGACCCACCCTGGCTCCCACCTCGGCACCCACCCAGACACCCACCTTGGTTCCTTGGCACCCACCTTGGATCCTTGGCACCCACCCCGACACCCACCTTGGCACGCAACTTGGCTACTTGCCACCCACCTTGGCTCCTTGACGCCCACCCCGACAACCACCCCGTGACCTACCCTGGCTAGGGTTGGTGCACACCCACCCTGGTGCCCACCTTGGCACCCACCCCATGACCCACCTTGGCACGCACCTTAGTACCCACCCTGTTACCCACCCTAGGACCCACCCCGTGACCCACCTTGGCCAGGGTGGGTGCACCCACCCTGGTGCCCACCTTGGCACCCACCCATCCTAGCACCCAGCCTGTGACCGGGCTTGGAACCCAACCTTGCACCCGTCTTGGCCAGTGTGGGTGCGCACCCATCCTGGCACCCACGTTGTGACACACCCTTTAACCCACGCACCCTAGCAGCCACGTTGGCACCCACCTTGGAACACAACCTAGCAACTTGGCACCCACCCCGTGACCCACCTTGGCATCCACCATAGCAGTCGCCCACTTGGCACCCACCTTGGAACCCAAGTTGGCACCCACCTCGGCACCCACCTTGACACTTGTGGACCCACCTTGCCACTCACCCTAGCATCGACCCATCCTAGCACCCACCCTGGCACCTTTGCACCCTAGCACTCACCCATCCTAGCACCTAACCTGTGACCCACCTTGACACTCACCCTCGCACCCACCTTGGAACCCAACCTAGCACCCACCCACCCTGACACCAACCCTAGCACCTACCCACCCTTGCACCCACCCTGTGACCCATCTTGGCACCCACCCATCCTACCACTCAACCTATCACCCACCTTCTCACCCACCTTGGCATCCACCTTAGCACCCACCCACACTGGCACCTTGGCACCCACCTCGGGCAAGGTGGGTGCACACCCACCCTGACACCCAATTTAGAACCAACCGAGCATGTTACCCACCTTGGCACCCACATTGCAGCCCACCCTAGTACCCACCCTATGACCCACATTGGCATCCACACCCTAGCACCCAGGCACCTCGACACCCGCCTTGACACGCACCCTAGCACTAAACCTGTGACCCACCTTGGAACTCACCCTAGAACCCACCCACCCTGTGAACCACCTTGGCATCCACCTTAGCACCCACCCACCTTGGCACCCACTCTAGCACTCACCCATCCTAACACCCAACTTGTTACCCACCTTGGCACCCGCCCTCGCGTCCACCTTGAAACCCACCCTAGCACCCACCCACGCAGGAGCCCACCTTGGCACCCAACCTAACACCCACGCATCCTGGCACCCAACTTGTGACCCACCTTGGAACCCACCCTAGTACCCACCTTTGAACCCACTATATCACCAACCCACCTTGGCACCCACCCTATGACCCTCTTTGGAATCCACCCTAGCACGCACCCACCCTGGCACCCACCATGGAGCGCACCCTAGCACCCACCCACCTCGGCACGCACCTCAACACCCACCTTGGTGTGCGCACTGCGCCAACCTCTCAAAGACCCTATGTGGTGCGCTCCAAAGTGTACACCTTTGGTGCGCTCCAAGGTGCGCACCTTTGGTGCACACCGAGGTGCACACCAAAGTGTGCACCGAGGTGAGCACCAAAGTGCACTCCAAGGTGCACACCAAGGCGTGCACCTTTGGTGCGGTCAATGCAAACGAATTCGGAAGTTGGGGTCGATGTCCTAATCGCTGCTGCAGACTACACGTATGAGAATCGGACAAATAGCTTTATATAGGGGAGGTGTTGCGTTTGATGGGTCGACTCCCCTGGTTGTGTGCACTGCACCAACTTCAAAGACCCTGTCTTGTTTAAGAAGTCAAAAGTTGGGGTGGATGTCCTAATCATTGCTGCAGTCTACGCATGTATGAGAATCAGACAAATAGCTTATATAGGGGAGGTGTTGCATTCGGTGGGTTGACTCCCCTGGTTGTGCGCACTGCGCCAACCTCAAAGACCCCGCATAGCAGAAGAAGTCGGAAGTCGGATTTTGGTGAGCACCAAGGCGTGCACCTTTGGTGCGGTCAACGCAGACGAATTCAGAAGTTGGGGTGGATGTCCTAATCGTTGTTGCAGGCTACACATGTATGAGAATCAGACAAATAGCTTATATAGGGGAGGTGTTGGGTTTGATGGGTCAACTCCCTTGGTTGTGCGCATTACGCCAACCTCAAAGACCTTGTTTTCGTTAAGAAGTCAAAAGTTGGGGTCAATGTCCTAATGGCTCCTGTAGGCTACACATGTATGAGAATCGGACAAATAGCTTATATAGGGGAGGTGTTGGGTTTGATGGGTCGACTCCCCTGGTTGTGCGCATTACGTCAACCTCAAAGACCTTGTTTTCGTTAAGAAGTCAAAAGTTGGGGTCGATGTCCTAATTGCTCCTGTAGACTACACATGTATGAGAATCAGACAAATAGCTTATATAGGGGAGGTGTTGGGTTTGATGGGTTGACTCCCCTAGTTGTTCGCATTACACCAACCTCAAAGACCTTGTTTTCGTTTAGAAGCCGAAAGTTGGGGTCGATGTCCTAATTGCTCCTGCAGGCTACGCATGTATGAGAATCAGACAAATAGCTTATATAGGGGAGGTGTTGGGTTTGATGGGTCGACTCCCCTGGTTGTGCGCATTGCGCCAACCTCAAAGACCCTGCATTGCGGATGAAGTCGAAAGTCAGAGTTTGGTGTGCTACAAGGTGTGGTCGAAGGTGCTCACCTAGGTGTGCACCTTTGGAGCGCAGGAAAAGTGCCCTCCAAAAGTGCGCACCTTTGGAGTGCACAAAAGTGCCCTCCAAAAGTGCGCACCTTTGGAGCGCACAAAAGTGCCCTCCAAAAAGTGCCCTCCAAAAGTGCGCACCTTTGGAGCGCACAAAAGTGCCCTCCAAAAAGTGCCCTCCAAAAGTGCGCACCTTTGGAGTGCAGAAAAGTGCCCTCCAAAAAGTGCCCTCCAAAAGTGTGCACCTTTGGAGTGCACAAAAGTGCCCTCCAAAAGTGCGCACCTTTGGAGCGCAGAAAAGTGCCCTCCAAAAAGTGCCCTCCAAAAGTGCGCACCTTTGGAGCGCAGAAAAGTGCCCTCCAAAAAGTGCCCTCCAAAAGTGCGCACCTTTGGAGCGCAGAAAAGTGCCCTCCAAAAAGTGCCCTCCAAAAGTGCGCACCTTTGGAGCGCAGAAAAGTGCCCTCCAAAAAGTGCCCTCCAAAAGTGCGCACCTTTGGAGCGCACAAAAGTGCCCTCCAAAAAGTGCCCTCCAAAAGTGCGCACCTTTGGAGCGCACAAAAGTGCCCTCCAAAAGTGCGCACCTTTGGAGCGCACAAAAGTGCCCTCCAAAAGTGCGCACTTTTGGTGCGCACCAAGGCGCTGGTTCGGTCGTTGCAGGCGAGTTCGGAAGTTGGGGTCGATGTCCTGAGCGGAGGTGCAAACTACACAGGTGTCGGAATCGGACAAATAGCTTATATAGGGGAGGTGTATGCTTCGATGGGTCGACTCCCCAGGTTGAGCGCACCGCGCCAACCTCAAAGACCCTACGGTATGGATGAAGTCGGAAGTTGGGTCCGATGACCGATTCGATTAGTAGGTATGCTCATGAGGTCGGAATTTGGGTCCGATGACCTGCCATGTGCAGGAAGGCGAATGTTGGCACTGTGCGTTGCAAGGTGCACACCAAGGTGCTGGTGCGGTCTTTTTAGTCGAGTTCGGAAGTTGGGGTCGATGTCCTGATCGGAGGTGCAAGCTACACAGGTGTGGGAATCGGACAAATAGCTTATATAGGGGAGGTGTATGCTTCGTTGGGTCGACTCCCCGGGTTGAGCGCACCGCGCCAACCTCAAAGACCCTACGGTATGGATGAAGTCGGAAGTTGGGTCCGATGACCGATTCGATATGTAGGCATACTCGCGAGGTCGGAATTTGGGTCCGATGACCTGCCATGTGCAGGAAGGCGAATGTTGGCACTGTGCGTTGCAAGGTGCGCACCAAGGCGCTGGTTCGGTCGTTGCAGGCGAGTTCGGAAGTTGGGGTCGATGTCCTGATCGGAGGTGCAAACTACACAGGTGTGGGAATCGGACAAATAGCTTATATAGGGGAGGTGTATGCTTCGTTGGGTCGACTCCCCGGGTTGAGCGCACCGCGCCAACCTCAAAGACCCTACGGTATGGATGAAGTCGGAAGTTGTGTCCGATGACCGATTCGATATGTAGGCATACTCGCGAGGTCGGAATTTGGGTCCGATGACCTGCCATGTGCAGGAAGGCGAATGTTGGGACTGTGCGTCGCAAGGTGCGCACCAAGGCGCTGGTGCCGTCGTTGCAGTCGAGTTCGGAAGTTGGGGTCGATGTCCTGGTCAGAGGTGCAAACTACACAGGTGTGGGAATCGGACAAATAGCTTATATAGGGGAGGTGTATGCTTCGATGGGTCGACTCCCCGGGTTGAGCGCACCGCGCCAACCTCAAAGACCCTACAGTATGGATGAAGTCGGAAGTTGGGTCCGATGACCGATTCGATACGTAGGCATATTGGCGAGGTCTGAATTTGTGTCCGATGACCTGCCATGCGCAGGAAGGCGGAATTTGGGTCCGATGACCGAGTTGATGGCGTGCCATGCGCAGAAAGGCGGAATTTGGGTCCGATGACCGAGTTGATGTTGATGGCCCGCCATGCACAGGAAGGCGGAATTTGGGTCCGATGACCGATTTGAAGGCGTGCCATGCGCAGAAAGGCGGAGTTTGGGTCCGATGACCGAGTTGATATTGATGGCCCGCCATGCGCAGGAAGGCGGAATTTGGGTCCGATGACCTGACATACGCATGGAGTCCGACTCGGGGGCCGATGTTCGATTCGATGACTTGCATTGTGGGTAAAGTCGGAAGTTGTGGTCTTTGACCCGATTCGATGACCAGACTTCGGCTGCTTGAGAATCGGACAAATAACTTATATAGGGGAGGTAGTGTTCTCGAGCATCCTCCCCCCGTGCCCGTTTATGTCGATTGATGCTGGTGCTCGACTGGTTGGAGCGCTCGGATGCAAAAATCTTGCACCAGGATTTATCGATTGTGATGGACACGGCAAGTCTCCTGATTGCTATGCAGGAGCTCATCGTGAATCTCTATGCGGCCTTGGTATGGACTCGACCTGCGGAATGGTTCGGCAATGGTAGTCGCTCCAACACGTCCTTGCAATGGCCACAGAGGTGATTCGACTAGAGCTCCAGTCTAGCTTTTGGGTTGCTTGGCGGACTGGTATAGCCGCGATCGAGTTCCGGCCATGAACGTTTTAGATAGCTCTTGGGCTTTCTGAGACGGAAGTCGGAAGTTTGGGCTGTTGTCCGATTTGATGACCATTCTTCGGATGTGTGAGAATCGGACAAATAACTTATATAGGGGACTGTGTTGTCTCACGCAGCCCCCTCCGTGCCCCTCTATCTCGACCGATGTTGGTGCTTGAAAGGGTTGGGATCGCTCGGATTTATAAACGTGCACCACCATTTGTCGAGTGTGAGGGACGCGGCAGGTCTCCTAAATGCTATACGGGCGCTCTCTGAGAATCTCTATCCGGCCTCGACACAGACTAGTCTTGCTGAATGGTTTGGCACTGGTAGTCGATCCAACACGTCGTTGTTGTGGCCGCCTAGGCGATTCGATTCGAGCCCCCGTCTAGCTTTTGGGTTGCTTGGCGGATTTTGCCCTATCCGCAAGTGAGCTCGGTCCCTAAACGTTCGAGAAACCCGATTGCTATGCGCCGACTCTCTTTCTTGCGAGCCTCCATCTAGCTTTTGGGTCTCTACGGAACGGAAGTCGGAATCTGGGACCGTTGTTTGATTCGACGAGGCAGACTACGGTTGTGCGAGAATCGGACAAATAACTTATATAGGGGAGGTGTTGACTGGAGCATTCTCCCCCGTGCCCCTCTAACTCGACCAATGCTGGCGCTCGAACGGTGGTAGCGCTCGGATTTTCGTTGAGCGCCAGCATTGGTCGATTTAGAGGGGCATGCGAGATTCCCGAATGCTATGCGAGGGCTCTAACGGAAATGTCTATTGGTTTCGGTATGGATGCAATTGCGAGTGGTTCGGCAAAGGTAGTCGTTCCGATGCGTCCATGTCGTGGCCAAATCGATAATTCGATTTGAGCCCTCGTATAGCATTTGGGTCTCTCGATGTGATTCCGCATTCCAGTCCCTTTGGGCACTGCTTGAGCCGCATCCCAGGGGGTTCCCTTCCCAATAATCTGCCTCGCAACCCGATTGCTATGCGGTGAGGCTCCTCGGCCGCCTCGGAACTATCTGTGTATCAGACGCATCGCGGGATAAGGGGTTGGCAACGGTAGTCGCCCCAAGCGCGTCCGATGCTTGGACCATTCCGAGGCGGCCCTGAAGCCTCTTCCGTCTAGCCGTTGGGTCCTTCTCGCCGCATCCCTTGCCTCGCACCCCGATTGCTATGCGGTGAGGCTCCTCGGCCGCCTTGGAACTATCTGTGTATCAGACGCATCGCGGGATAAGGGGTTGTCACTGGTAGTCGCCCCAAGCGCGTCCGATGCTTGGACCATTCCGAGGCGGCCCTGAAGCCTCTTCCGTCTAGCCGTTGGGTCCTTCTCGCCGCATCCCTCGACTCGCACCCCGATTGCTATGCGGTGAGGCTCCTCGGCCGCCTTGGAACTATCTGTGTATCGGACGCGTCGCGGGATAAGGGGTTGTCACTGGTAGTCGCCCCAAGCGCGTCCGATGCTTGGACCATTCCGAGGCGGCCCTGAAGCCTCTTCCGTCTAGCCGTTGGGTCCTTCTCGCCGCATCCCTCGCCTCGCACCCCGATTGCTATGCGGTGAGGCTCCTCGGCCGCCTTGGAACTATCTGTGTATCGGACGCGTCGCGGGATAAGGGGTTGTCACTGGTAGTCGCCCCAAGCGCGTGCGATGCATGGACCATTCCCAGGCGGCCCTGAAGCCTCTTCCGTCTAGCCATTGGGTCCTTCTCGCCGCATCCCTCGCCTCGCACCCCGATTGCTATGCGGTGAGGCTCCTCGGCCTCCTTGGAACTATCTGTGTATCGGACGCGTCGCGGGATAAGGGGTTGTCACTGGTAGTCGCCCCAAGCGCGTCCGATGCTTGGACCATTCCGAGGCGGCCCTGAAGCCTCTTCCGTCTAGCCGTTGGGTCCTTCTCGCCGCATCCCTCGCCTCGCACCCCGATTGCTATGCGGTGAGGCTCCTCGGCCGCCTTGGAACTATCTGTGTATCGGACGCGTCGCGGGATAAGGGGTTGTCACTGGTAGTCGCCCCAAGCGCGTCCGATGCTTGGACCATTCCGAGGCGGCCCTGAAGCCTCTTCCGTCTAGCCGTTGGGTCCTTCTCGCCGCATCCCTCGCCTCGCACCCCGATTGCTATGCGGTGAGGCTCCTCGGCCGCCTTGGAACTATCTGTGTATCGGACGCGTCGCGGGATAAGGGGTTGTCACTGGTAGTCGCCCCAAGCGCGTCCGATGCTTGGACCATTCCGAGGCGGCCCTGAAGCCTCTTCCGTCTAGCCGTTGGGTCCTTCTCGCCGCATCCCTCGCCTCGCACCCCGATTGCTATGCGGTGAGGCTCCTCGGCCGCCTTGGAACTATCTGTGTATCGGACGCATCGCGGGATAAGGGGTTGTCACTGGTAGTCGCCCCAAGCGCGTCCGATGCTTGGACCATTCCGAGGCGGCCCTGAAGCCTCTTCCGTCTAGCCGTTGGGTCCTTCTCGCCGCATCCCTCGCCTCGCACCCCGATTGCTATGCGGTGAGGCTCCTCGGCCGCCTTGGAACTATCTGTGTATCGGACGCGTCGCGGGATAAGGGGTTGTCACTGGTAGTCGCCCCAAGCGCGTCCGATGCTTGGACCATTCCGAGGCGGCCCTGAAGCCTCTTCCGTCTAGCCGTTGGGTCCTTCTCGCCGCATCCCTCGCCTCGCACCCCGATTGCTATGCGGTGAGGCTCCTCGGCCGCCTTGGAACTATCTGTGTATCGGACGCGTCGCGGGATAAGGGGTTGTCACTGGTAGTCGCCCCAAGCGCGTCCGATGCTTGGACCATTCCGAGGCGGACCTGAAGCCTCTTCCGTCTAGCCGTTGGGTCCTTCTCGCCGCATCCCTCGCCTCGCACCCCGATTGCTATGCGGTGAGGCTCCTCGGCCGCCTTGGAACTATCTGTGTATCGGACGCGTCGCGGGATAAGGGGTTGTCACTGGTAGTCGCCCCAAGCGCGTCCGATGCTTGGACCATTCCGAGGCGGCCCTGAAGCCTCTTCCGTCTAGCCGTTGGGTCCTTCTTGCCGCATCCCTCGCCTCGCACCCCGATTGCTATGCGGTGAGGCTCCTCGGCCGCCTTGGAACTATCTGTGTATCGGACGCGTCGCGGGATAAGGGGTTGTCACTGGTAGTCGCCCCAAGCGCGTCCGATGCTTGGACCATTCCGAGGCGGCCCTGAAGCCTCTTCCGTCTAGCCGTTGGGTCCTTCTCGCCGCATCCCTCGCCTCGCACCCCGATTGCTATGCGGTGAGGCTCCTCGGCCGCCTTGGAACTATCTGTGTATCGGACGCATCGCGGGATAAGGGGTTGTCACTGGTAGTCGCCCCAAGCGCGTCCGATGCTTGGACCATTCCGAGGCGGCCCTGAAGCCTCTTCCGTCTAGCCGTTGGGTCCTTCTCGCCGCATCCCTCGCCTCGCACCCCGATTGCTATGCGGTGAGGCTCCTCGGCCGCCTTGGAACTATCTGTGTATCGGACGCGTCGCGGGATAAGGGGTTGTCACTGGTAGTCGCCCCAAGCGCGTCCGATGCTTGGACCATTCCGAGGCGGACCTGAAGCCTCTTCCGTCTAGCCGTTGGGTCCTTCTCGCCGCATCCCTCGCCTCGCACCCCGATTGCTATGCGGTGAGGCTCCTCGGCCGCCTTGGAACTATCTGTGTATCGGACGCGTCGCGGGATAAGGGGTTGTCACTGGTAGTCGCCCCAAGCGCGTCCGATGCTTGGACCATTCCGAGGCGGCCCTGAAGCCTCTTCCGTCTAGCCGTTGGGTCCTTCTCGCCGCATCCCTCGCCTCGCACCCCGATTGCTATGCGGTGAGGCTCCTCGGCCGCCTTGGAACTATCTGTGTATCGGACGCGTCGCGGGATAAGGGGTTGTCACTGGTAGTCGCCCCAAGCGCGTCCGATGCTTGGACCATTCCGAGGCGGACCTGAAGCCTCTTCCCTCTAGCCGTTGGGGCTTTCTCGCCGCATCCCTCGCCTCGCACCCCGATTGCTATTCGGTGAGGCTCCTCGGCCGCCTTGGAACTATCTGTGTATCGGACGCATCGCGGGATAAGGGGTTGGCAGTGGTAGTCGCCCCAAGCGCGTCCGATGCTTGGACCATTCCGAGGCGGCCCTGCAGCCTCTTCCGTCTAGCCGTTGGGGCCATCTCGCTGCATCCCCCACCTCGCACCACGATTGCTATGCGGTGAGGCTCCTTGGCCGCCTCGGAACTATCTGTGTATCGGACGCATCGCGGGATAAGGGGTTGTCACTGGTAGTCGCCCCAAGCGCGTCCGATGCTTGGACTATTCCGAGGCGGCCCTGCAGCCTCTTCCGTCTAGCCGTTGGGGCCATCTCGCCGCATCCCCCAGCTCCTCGGCCGCCTCGGAACTATCTGTGTATCGGACGCATCGCGGGATAAGGGGTTGGCAGTGGTAGTCGCCCCAAGCGCGTTCGATGCTTGGACTATTCCGAGGCGGCCCCGCAGCCTCTTCCGTCTACCCTTTGGGGCCATCTCGCCGCATCCCTCGCCTCGCACCCCGATTGCTATGCGGTGAGGCTCCTCGGCCGCCTGGGAACTATCTTCGTATCGGATGCATCGCGGGATAAGGGGTTGTCACTGGTAGTCGCCCCAAGCGCGTCCGATGCTTGGACTATTCCGAGGCGGCCCTGTGGCCTCTTCCGTCTAGCCGTTGGGGCCATCTCGCCGCATCCCTCACCTCGCACCCCCATTGCTATGCGGTGAGGCTCCTCGGCCGCCTTGGAACTGTCTTCGTATCGGAAGCATCGCGGGATAAGGGGTTGTCACTGGTAGTCGCCCCAAGCGCGTCCGATGCTTGGACTATTCCGAGGCGGCCCTGCAGCCTCTTCCGTCTAGCCGTTGGGGCCATCTCGCCGCATCCCCCACCTCGCACCCGGATTGCTATGCGGTGAGGCTCCTCGGCCGCCTTGGAACTATCTTCGTATCGGACGCATCGCGGGATAAGGGGTTGTCACTGGTAGTCGCCCCAAGCGCGTCCGATGCTTGGACTATTCCGACGCGGCCCTGTGGCCTCTTCCGTCTAGCCGTTGGGGCCATCTCGCCGCATCCCCCACCTCGCACCCCGATTGCTATGCGGTGAGGCTCCTCGGCCGCCTTGGAACCATCTTCGTATCGGACGCATCGCGGGATGAGGGGTTGTCACTGGTAGTCGCCCCAAGCGCGTCCGATGCTTGGACCATTCCGAGGCGGCCCTGAAGCCTCTTCCGTCTAGCCGTTGGGGCCTTCCCGCCCCATCCCTCGCCTCGCACCCCCGATTGCTATGCGGTGAGGCTCCTCGGCCGCCTTGGAACCATCTGTGTATCGGACGCATCGCGGGATAAGGGGTTGGCACTGGTAGTCGCCCCAAGCGCGTCCGATGCTTGGAGCATTCCGAGGTGGCCCTGAAGCCTCTTCCGTCTAGCCGTTGGGGCCTTCCCGCCCCATCCCTCGCCTCGCACCCCGATTGATATGCGGTGAGGCTCCTCGGCCGCCTTGGAACTATCTGTGTATCGGACGCATCGCGGGATAAGGGGTTGGCACTGGTAGTCGTCCCAATCGCGTCCGATGCTTGGACCATTCCGAGGCGGCCCTGCAGCCTCTTCCGTTTAGCCGTCGGGGCCTTCCCGCCGCATCCCTCGCCTCGCATCCCGATTCCTATGCGGTGAGTCTTCTCGGCCGCCGCGGAACTATACCTGTTATTGCTACTGCATCCTTCGGCTGGTAACCTCCTCTGCCGCCTTGGAACGTTCTCTTTGTCGGACGCGTCGCGGGATAAGGGGTTGGCACTGGTAGTCGCCCCAAGCGCGCCCGATGCATAGACCGCTCCGAGTTGACCTTGCTTTCAGCCTCTCACATGCATAGACCTCTCTGAGTCGACCCTGCAGCCTCTCACGTTTAGCCTTTGGAATCTCGCCTCACAACATGATTGCTATCCTTGATGCATCCCTTGCCTCGAGCCCTGATTGCTTTCTTGGCTGCATCCCTCCTCTCCTCACAGCCCGGTTGTCATCACTGCTTCATCCGTCGCTTCATGCATTCTGGCTGCTGGGCCCTTCCCACCGCACACCTCGATTGCTATCTCTTCTGCATCACACACCCCGATTGCTATCTCTGCTACATCCCTCGGCTCTCACTTCTGCATCCTTCGCCTCCCACCTCGATTGCTATCAATGCTGCATCCGTAACCTCACACCCCGATTGCTATGCGGGGAGGCTCCTTGGCCGCCTTGGAAATTTCTGTGTGTCGGACGCACCGCGGGATAAGGGGTTGGCACTGGTAGTCGCCCCAAGTGCGCCCGATTCTTAGACCGCTTCGAGGTGACCTCGTAGCCTCTTTCGTCCAGGCTTCCTGCCTTCAACGCCCTTTTTACACCTCGATTGCTATGCGCGGGCTCGTTGGCGTCTATCACCTCTCTGCGAAGAGTGGCACGATGATTGTTGGGGTAAATCGTAGCAGTCCGATCTCTGGCCTTGGGCCATTGTGAGGGCTGATCGATTTCCTGTGCGCATCTCGTGTTCGCCCAGTAACAGACTCGACGACTTGTAATCGGTCTTGTTCCCGATTGTTCCTGGAGGTAGTCTTCGGAACTCTTGGATTTGACCTGTCACTCGAACTGTCCTCTTCCGAGGATGCTTGTGTGTGTGTGCTTGTGCCATTTCCTTGGCGGTATTAACGAGATATTAAAGAGCGGAGTGAGCGCCTCGCCCAGCTATGTTTGGGGCTCTCACTCCCTTACCCGGTGTGCGACCGCTTTGCACGTAGGTTGCGGAGCATCGCGACTCTTTCGATGTTTGGCGGTTGTCTTCCGGTGATGCGTTGGTCCCGAAGTGCACGTTACTAGCATTTCTGCCATTGTTCTCGATCTTTGGCACGTTCCTTCGTTGCAATTGGATATATATCTCCGTTTATACGCGCAGGCTTCTCCCGCCTATTCAGCGCTGTCCCACTCTCAGCACTCTCGTGGTCTCCTTGGCTTCTCTCTCCCGTGAGCGAGCTCTCTTCTCGAGTCTTTTCCATGTCCCATGGAGGTTGCCTTGCGAAATTCGGGCACACAAACGTGACCGGATAAGAGCGGAATTGCCTATGAGGAGAAGCTCACCTTAGGGAGCAGCAATGCCGAGTGTTTCGACAGAGGGTAGAGGGGGCGTTGTTTGGGCGGTTGCACAAAAGAGTGCTACGGTTGCACTGAAGGTTGCTTCTTCGTCTCCGACGAACTCTTCGAGGCAAAAAAGCTTGTATACGGGGTCGAGGTGGGACTGTTCGTGCGAGTTGCGCCACCAAAAGTGCGTAGGGGGCATATACCTGGGAAATGGATGTCTCTGAGTGGCCTTACTCGGTCGCGTGCACGGTGCATTCTCTAACGGCAGGACTGTCGCGAGCATGTGCGGTTCGGATGTTTTCGGGTAAAGGGTTCCGTACGGGATGTTCTTCCCAGGCTCCTGTGAACCGAGACTCTGCATCGTCGTGCTCCGGCTCCCGTGGGTGCTTCATGCCTCGTCGAGCTGTTTGTCGTGGACGATTAAGGCCGAGGCCTTCCTTCGAGAGGGGAATTGTTCAGGCTGGTCGAGGCGGGATTGTTCGTGCGGGGTGCACCACCAAAAGTGCGTAGGGGGCATATGCCTGGGAAATGGATGTCTCTGAGTGGCCTTACTCGGTCGCGTGCACGGTGCACACTCTCACGGCATGACTGTCGCGAGCATCGACGGTGCGGTGGT
>NW_026729195.1:87500-107500 GCF_030272615.1 Cryptomeria japonica
CAAACGGGCAAAAGGTTTATTCAAATAGCATTGCGACGCCCGGCGAAAAACTAAAAAAGGGTGCAACACCGGGACTTCCCGGGAGGTCACCCATCCCAGTACTACTCCGGCCCAAGCGCGCTTAACTGCGGAGTTCTGATGGGATCCGGTGCACTAACGCTGGTATGATCGCACCCGTTATGAGCTTGTCGCAGTGTGTACTTAGCAAACCGCGACCCACGTGCGAATCCACCCCGGCCACCCACCCCCGTCGAGGTGCACACCCTCCCTCGCGAAGTGCGCCCCGTTCGCCAAGTGTGAGCCCTGCCCGGGTGCGCGCACCTTGCTAGGGCGTCGGGTGTGCACCCGGCCCGGCCTACGTGCGTGCACCTGGACGGGGCGTCGTGTGCGTGCAGTGTCCCGTCTGCAACGCGGTGCCCACACACCACCTCGGGCGCAACGACCTGCGCTCACATGTGGGCCGAGTGCACCTTGGTGCATGTTCGGGGCGCCTCGGGTGCACGCTCGATCTTGCCCCGGTGCACCAAGGCGCTCGGTTTGCCCCGGGTGCGCACTTGGTGCAAGGTGGGCACCCAAAATAGGGATCAAGCACCAAAACACAAGTTTCGGGATGCAAAATGGGACCCAAGGACCACAAATGCGTTCCAAGACCCATGATGGGTCCACGAGAACAAAAATGTGTTCCGAGACTTAATAAACAAATATTGGGTTTTAGGAGAAGAAACATGCTCTGATGCCCAAAACGAGAATCGACCCCGAAAAGGCCACAGGCCAAAAGTGGGATGCGAGACAAAAAAAAATGGGACCCGAGGACCAAAATTGGGTTCCCAGGTCGAAGACAGGGCAACCGGACAAGAAACGACCTCTAAGGCTCGAAATGAGTCCCGACGACTAAAACTTGACAAGAAGCACCCATCAGGCACCCAACTCGACACCCATGGGATGCCGACCCACCCGGGCTTCCACCTAGCACACCTTGGCACCCACCCACCCTCGCACCCAACCTCGCACCCAACTTAGCACCTTTGAACCCACATTGGCACTCACCCTGACCCTGGCACCTTGGAACCCACATTGGCACTCACCTTGACCCTGGCACCCACCTTTGCACTCACCTTGGGACCCACCCTGGCTCCCACCTCGGCACCCACCCAGACACCCACCTTGGTTCCTTGGCACCCACCTTGGATCCTTGGCACCCACCCCGACACCCACCTTGGCACGCAACTTGGCTACTTGCCACCCACCTTGGCTCCTTGACGCCCACCCCGACAACCACCCCGTGACCTACCCTGGCTAGGGTTGGTGCACACCCACCCTGGTGCCCACCTTGGCACCCACCCCATGACCCACCTTGGCACGCACCTTAGTACCCACCCCGTTACCCACCCTAGGACCCACCCCGTGACCCACCTTGGCCAGGGTGGGTGCCTTGGTGCGCACAACTTGCCTGGGCTGCACACCAGGGCGGGCTCAAGATGGCACCCGCGTTCCGTTTTTTTCACTATCTTTCAAAACGGAAATTTTAAAATCTCGTTTTTTTTTTTTTTTTGCCTTTTCTGGAAATTAGTGAAGGCAGCGCATCAAAGGTGCGCAATGCTGGTGCGAACCCGGGAGCGCTCCGATGTGTGCTCCAAGGTGCGGCGTGCACGAAGTCCGAGCCCGGCTTGCCCCGGGTGCGCACCTCGCGTGCACCTTCGCCGGGGTGAGCACCTTGGCTGGGTTGCGCGCCCTGGTGCGCACCAAGGAGCGCTCTGAAGTGTGCTCCAAGGTGCGGCGTGCACGAAGTCGGAGCTCGGTTTGCCCCGGGTGTGCACCTCGGGTGCGCACCTCGCGTGCACCTTCGCTGCGGTGGGCACCTTGGCTGGGTTGCGCGCCTTGGTGGGCACCATGCAGTGCACGAAGTCGGAGCCCGGTTTGCCCCGGGCGCGCACCTCCGCCAGGGTGGGCACCTTGGTGCGCACAACTTGCCTGGGCTGCGCACCAGGAAGGGCTCAAGATGGCACCCGCGTTCCGTTTTTTTCACTATCTTTCAGAACGGAAATTTTAAAATATCGTTTTTTTTTGCCTTTTCTGGAAATTAGTGAAGGCAGCGCATCAAAGGTGCGCAACGCTGGTGCGAACCTGGGAGCGCTCCGATGTGTGCTCCAAGGTGCGGCGTGCACGAAGTCGGAGCCCGGTTTGCCCCGGGTGCGCCCTGGTGGGCACCATGGTGCGCACCAAGGAGCGCTCCGAAGTGTGCTCCAAGGTGCGGCCTGCACGAAGTCGGAGCCCGGTTTGCCCCGGGTGTGCACCGCGGGTGGGCACCTTGGTGCGCATGCCTTGCCTGGGCTGCGCACCAGGGCGGGCTCAAGATGGCACCCGCGTTCCGTTTTTTTCACTATCTTTCAAAACGGAAATTTTAAAATCTCATTTTTTTTTGCCTTTTCTGGAAATTAGTGAAGGCAGCGCATCAAAGGTGCGCACCTCGCTGCCCACCACGGTGCGCAACGCCGGTGGGCACCCGGGAGTGCTTCGAAGTGTGCTCCAAGGTGCTGCGTGCACGTTGTCGGAGCCCGGTTTGCCCCGGGTGCGCACCTCGCGTGCACCTTCGTCGGGGTGGGCACCTTGGCTGGGTTTGCCCCGGCTGCGCTCCGAAGCGGGGTTATTGGAGCGCCGCCTCTTTTTTTGTCGGAGCGTTTGGTGGGGTTTCTCGCATTGGCTCTTCCCAGGCCCGGTTGCCACCCTGGCGCGCACGAAGTCGGAAGTAGGGTTAATTGCCCGGGTGCGCACCTTTGCCAGGGTGGGCACCTTACCTGGGCTGTGCACCCGGGCGGGCTCAAGATGGCACCCGCGTTCCGTTTTTTTCACTATCTTTCAAAACGGAAATTTTAAAATCTCCTCTTTTTTTTGCCTTTTCTGGAAATTAGTGAAGGCAGCGCATCAAAGGTGCGCACCTCGCTGCCCACCTTGGTGTGCTCTGAGGTGCGCACCCGGGAGCGCTACGAAGTGTGCTCCAAGGTGCGGCGTGCACGTTGTCGGAGCCCGGTTTGCCCCGGGTGCGCACCTCGCCTGCACCTTGGCCGGGGTGGGCACCCTGGCTGGGTTTGCCCAGGGTGCGCTCCGAAGCGGGGTTACTGGAGCGCCCCCTCTTTTTTTGTCAGAGCGTTTGGTGGGGTTTCTCGCATTGGCTCTTCCCAGGCCCGGTTGTTGGGTGCGCTCCCACCCTGGCGCGCGCGAAGTTGGAAGTTGGGTTAATTGCCCGGGCGCGCACCTTCGCCAGGGTGGGCACCTTGGTGCGCACACCTTGGCTGGGCTGCGCACCAGGGCGGGCTCAAGATGGCACCAGCATTCCCTTTTTCTCACTATCTTTCAAAACGGAAATTTTAAAATCTCGTTTTCTTTTGCCTTTTATGGAAATTAGTGAAGGCATCGCATCAAAGGTGCGCACCTCGCTGCCCACCTTGGTGTGCTCCGAGGTGCCCACCACGGTGCGCTCCGAGGTGCCCACCACGGTGCGCAACGCCGGTGCGAACCCGGGAGCGCCCCGATGTGTGCTCCAAGGTGCGGCGTGCACGAAGCCGGACCCCGGTTTGCCCCGGGTGCGCACCTCGCGTGCACCTTGGTGCGCACACCTTGGCTGGGTTGCGCGGCCTGGTGGGCACCATGGTGCGCACCAAGGAGCGCTCCGAAGTGTGCTCCAAGGTGCGGCGTGCACGAAGTCCTAGCCCGGTTTGCCCCGGGTGCGCACCTTCGCCGCGGTGGGCACCATGGCGTGCACGAAGTCGGAGCCCGGTTTGCCCCGGGTGCGCACCTCGCGTGCACCTTCGCCGGGGTGGGCACCTCGGCTGGGTTGCGCGCCCTGGTGCGCACCAAGGAGCGCTCCGAAGTGTGCTCCAAGGTGCGGCGTGCACGAAGTCGGAGCCCGGTTTGCCCCGGGTGCGCACCTTCGCCGCGGTGGGCACCCTGGTGCGCACCATGGCGTGCACGAAGTCGGAGCCCGGTTTGCCCCGGGTGCGCACCTCGCGTGCACCTTCGGCGGGGTTGCGCGCCCTGGTGCGCACCAAGGAGCGCTCCGAAGTGTGCTCCAAGGTGCGGCGTGCACGAAGTCGGAGCCCGGTTTGCCCCGGGTGCGCACCTCGCGTGCACCTTCGGCGGGGTTGCGCGCCCTGGTGGGCACCATGGTGCGCACCAAGGAGCGCTCCGAAGTGTGCTCCAAGGTGCGGCGTGCACGAAGTCGGAGCCCGGTTTGCCCCGGGTGCGCACCTCGCGTGCACCTTCGCCGCGGTGGGCACCATGGCGTGCACGAAGTCGGAGCCCGGTTTGCCCCGGGTGCGCACCTCGCGTGCACCTTCGCCGGGGTGGGCACCTCGGCTGGGTTGCGCGCCCTGGTGCGCACCAAGGAGCGCTCCGAAGTGTGCTCCAAGGTGCGGCGTGCACGAAGTCGGAGCCCGGTTTGCCCCGGGTGCGCACCTCGCGTGCACCTTCGCCGCGGTGGGCACCATGGCGTGCACGAAGTCGGAGCCCGGTTTGCCTCGGGTGCGCACCCCGCGTGCACCTTCGCCGGGGTGGGCACCTCGGCTGGGTTGCGCGCCCTGGTGCGCACCAAGGAGCGCTCCGAAGTGTGCTCCAAGGTGCGGCGTGCACGAAGTCGGAGCCCGGTTTGCCCCGGGTGCGCACCTCGCGTGCACCTTCGCCGCGGTGGGCACCTTGGCTGGGTTGGGCACCATTGAGCGCTCCGAAGTGTGCTCCAAGGTGCGCACCATGGCCCTCCAAGGTGCGCAGCATGGCGTGCACGAAGTCGGAGCCCGGTTTGCCCCGGGTGCGCACCTCGCGTGCACCTTCGCCAGGGTGGGCACCTCGGTGCGCACACCTTCTCAATGTTTTCTTGCCTTTTCTGGAAATTGGTGAAGGCAGCGCATCAAAGGTGCGCACCTCGGTGTGCTCCGAGGTGCGAACCCGAGAGCGCTCCGAGGTGCCCACGAAGTCGAAAGTCGGGTTAATTGCATTGTTTTCCCCGGGTGCGCTCCGAGGTGCGCAACATCGGTGCGCACCAAGGAGGGCTCCGAAGTGTGCTCCAAGGTGCGCACGATTCGGAGCTCGGTTTGCCCGGGGTGCGCACACCTTGGCTGGGTTGCGCACCCTTTGTGCGCTCCAAGGTGCGCACGAAGTCGGAGCTCGGTTTGCCCCGGGTGCGCACCTTCGCCAGGGTGCGCACCTTGATGCGCACGCCTTGGCTGGGCTGCGCACCTTGGTGGGCGCCATGGTGCGCACCTTTCGTGCGCTCCAAGGTGCGCACGAAGTCGGAGCTCGGTTTGCCCCGGGTGCGCACCTTGGTGGGCGCCATGGTGCACTCCGAGGTGCCCAAGATTGGTGCGCAACAAGGAGCGCTCCGAAGTGCGCTCCAAGGTGCGCAGGTGCGCGCGAAGTCGAAAGTTGGGTTAATTGTCCGGTTTGCCTCGGGTGCGCACCTTGCGTGCACCTTCGCCAGGGTGGGCGCCTTGGTGCGCACACCTTGGCTGGGCTGCGCACCCGGGCGCGCACACCTTGGCACCCGCGTTTCCTTCATTTTAAATTTTTTTTTTTTACAATCTCTCAAGTGGGAAATTCTATAATCTCAACTTTTTTTGCCTTTTCAGGAAACTTTTGAATGGAGCGCATCATTGGTGCGCTCCGAAGTGTGCTCCAAGGTGCGCACCTCTGGTGTGCTCCAAAGCTCTCTCCAGCTGCGTGCACCTGCCCCGGCCGCGCACCCGGCCCCGCCCAGCTTCGCTCACCTGTCCCGGGCGTCTGGTGCGGAACCTTAGAGTAAGAAACATCACCGTGCACCTTGGCCAACGTGCGCGACTCGACCGAGCGCGCACTGGCCGAGGTGCACACCGATTTCACCTGGGTGCGCGCGCAGCACCTCGGGCGCACCGGGGTGCGCGCACAACGCCCGGGTTGCACCGTGGCCTGTGTGCTCGGGGCGCCTCGGGTGCGCGCTCGGTGTCGCCCCCGCGCGCGCGGTAGTGCGGGCAGCGCACCCCGGCCCGGCCCGGCCCCGACGAGAACGCAAACGGGCAAAAGGTTTATTCAAATAGCATTGCGACGCCCGGCGAAAAACTAAGAAAGGGTGCAACACCGGGACTTCCCGGGAGGTCACCCATCCTAGTACTACTCCGGCCCAAGCGCGCTTAACTGCGGAGTTCTGATGGGATCCGGTGCACTAACGCTGGTATGATCGCACCCGTTATGAGCTTGTCGCAGTGTGTACTTAGCAAACCGCGACCCACGTGCGAATCCACCCCGGCCACCCACCCCCGTCGAGGTGCACACCCTCCCTCGCGAAGTGCGCCCCGTTCGCCAAGTGTGAGCCCTGCCCGGGTGCGCGCACCTTGCTAGGGCGTCGGGTGTGCACCCGGCCCGGCCTACGTGCGTGCACCTGGACGGGGCGTCGTGTGCGTGCAGTGTCCCGTCTGCAACGCGGTGCCCACACACCACCTCGGGCGCAACGACCTGCGCTCACATGTGGGCCGAGTGCACCTTGGTGCATGTTCGGGGCGCCTCGGGTGCACGCTCGATCTTGCCCCGGTGCACCAAGGCGCTCGGTTTGCCCCGGGTGCGCACTTGGTGCAAGGTGGGCACCCAAAATAGGGATCAAGCACCAAAACACAAGTTTCGGGATGCAAAATGGGACCCAAGGACCACAAATGCGTTCCAAGACCCATGATGGGTCCACGAGAACAAAAATGTGTTCCGAGACTTAATAAACAAATATTGGGTTTTAGGAGAAGAAACATGCTCTGATGCCCAAAACGAGAATCGACCCCGAAAAGGCCACAGGCCAAAAGTGGGATGCGAGACAAAAAAAAATGGGACCCGAGGACCAAAATTGGGTTCCCAGGTCGAAGACAGGGCAACCGGACAAGAAACGACCTCTAAGGCTCGAAATGAGTCCCGACGACTAAAACTTGACAAGAAGCACCCATCAGGCACCCAACTCGACACCCATGGGATGCCGACCCACCCGGGCTTCCACCTAGCACACCTTGGCACCCACCCACCCTCGCACCCAACCTCGCACCCAACTTAGCACCTTTGAACCCACATTGGCACTCACCCTGACCCTGGCACCTTGGAACCCACATTGGCACTCACCTTGACCCTGGCACCCACCTTTGCACTCACCTTGGGACCCACCCTGGCTCCCACCTCGGCACCCACCCAGACACCCACCTTGGTTCCTTGGCACCCACCTTGGATCCTTGGCACCCACCCCGACACCCACCTTGGCACGCAACTTGGCTACTTGCCACCCACCTTGGCTCCTTGACGCCCACCCCGACAACCACCCCGTGACCTACCCTGGCTAGGGTTGGTGCACACCCACCCTGGTGCCCACCTTGGCACCCACCCCATGACCCACCTTGGCACGCACCTTAGTACCCACCCTGTTACCCACCCTAGGACCCACCCCGTGACCCACCTTGGCCAGGGTGGGTGCACCCACCCTGGTGCCCACCTTGGCACCCACCCATCCTAGCACCCAGCCTGTGACCGGGCTTGGAACCCAACCTTGCACCCGTCTTGGCCAGTGTGGGTGCGCACCCATCCTGGCACCCACGTTGTGACACACCCTTTAACCCACGCACCCTAGCAGCCACGTTGGCACCCACCTTGGAACACAACCTAGCAACTTGGCACCCACCCCGTGACCCACCTTGGCATCCACCATAGCAGTCGCCCACTTGGCACCCACCTTGGAACCCAAGTTGGCACCCACCTCGGCACCCACCTTGACACTTGTGGACCCACCTTGCCACTCACCCTAGCATCGACCCATCCTAGCACCCACCCTGGCACCTTTGCACCCTAGCACTCACCCATCCTAGCACCTAACCTGTGACCCACCTTGACACTCACCCTCGCACCCACCTTGGAACCCAACCTAGCACCCACCCACCCTGACACCAACCCTAGCACCTACCCACCCTTGCACCCACCCTGTGACCCATCTTGGCACCCACCCATCCTACCACTCAACCTATCACCCACCTTCTCACCCACCTTGGCATCCACCTTAGCACCCACCCACACTGGCACCTTGGCACCCACCTCGGGCAAGGTGGGTGCACACCCACCCTGACACCCAATTTAGAACCAACCGAGCATGTTACCCACCTTGGCACCCACATTGCAGCCCACCCTAGTACCCACCCTATGACCCACATTGGCATCCACACCCTAGCACCCAGGCACCTCGACACCCGCCTTGACACGCACCCTAGCACTAAACCTGTGACCCACCTTGGAACTCACCCTAGAACCCACCCACCCTGTGAACCACCTTGGCATCCACCTTAGCACCCACCCACCTTGGCACCCACTCTAGCACTCACCCATCCTAACACCCAACTTGTTACCCACCTTGGCACCCGCCCTCGCGTCCACCTTGAAACCCACCCTAGCACCCACCCACGCAGGAGCCCACCTTGGCACCCAACCTAACACCCACGCATCCTGGCACCCAACTTGTGACCCACCTTGGAACCCACCCTAGTACCCACCTTTGAACCCACTATATCACCAACCCACCTTGGCACCCACCCTATGACCCTCTTTGGAATCCACCCTAGCACGCACCCACCCTGGCACCCACCATGGAGCGCACCCTAGCACCCACCCACCTCGGCACGCACCTCAACACCCACCTTGGTGTGCGCACTGCGCCAACCTCTCAAAGACCCTATGTGGTGCGCTCCAAAGTGTACACCTTTGGTGCGCTCCAAGGTGCGCACCTTTGGTGCACACCGAGGTGCACACCAAAGTGTGCACCGAGGTGAGCACCAAAGTGCACTCCAAGGTGCACACCAAGGCGTGCACCTTTGGTGCGGTCAATGCAAACGAATTCGGAAGTTGGGGTCGATGTCCTAATCGCTGCTGCAGACTACACGTATGAGAATCGGACAAATAGCTTTATATAGGGGAGGTGTTGCGTTTGATGGGTCGACTCCCCTGGTTGTGTGCACTGCACCAACTTCAAAGACCCTGTCTTGTTTAAGAAGTCAAAAGTTGGGGTGGATGTCCTAATCATTGCTGCAGTCTACGCATGTATGAGAATCAGACAAATAGCTTATATAGGGGAGGTGTTGCATTCGGTGGGTTGACTCCCCTGGTTGTGCGCACTGCGCCAACCTCAAAGACCCCGCATAGCAGAAGAAGTCGGAAGTCGGATTTTGGTGAGCACCAAGGCGTGCACCTTTGGTGCGGTCAACGCAGACGAATTCAGAAGTTGGGGTGGATGTCCTAATCGTTGTTGCAGGCTACACATGTATGAGAATCAGACAAATAGCTTATATAGGGGAGGTGTTGGGTTTGATGGGTCAACTCCCTTGGTTGTGCGCATTACGCCAACCTCAAAGACCTTGTTTTCGTTAAGAAGTCAAAAGTTGGGGTCAATGTCCTAATGGCTCCTGTAGGCTACACATGTATGAGAATCGGACAAATAGCTTATATAGGGGAGGTGTTGGGTTTGATGGGTCGACTCCCCTGGTTGTGCGCATTACGTCAACCTCAAAGACCTTGTTTTCGTTAAGAAGTCAAAAGTTGGGGTCGATGTCCTAATTGCTCCTGTAGACTACACATGTATGAGAATCAGACAAATAGCTTATATAGGGGAGGTGTTGGGTTTGATGGGTTGACTCCCCTAGTTGTTCGCATTACACCAACCTCAAAGACCTTGTTTTCGTTTAGAAGCCGAAAGTTGGGGTCGATGTCCTAATTGCTCCTGCAGGCTACGCATGTATGAGAATCAGACAAATAGCTTATATAGGGGAGGTGTTGGGTTTGATGGGTCGACTCCCCTGGTTGTGCGCATTGCGCCAACCTCAAAGACCCTGCATTGCGGATGAAGTCGAAAGTCAGAGTTTGGTGTGCTACAAGGTGTGGTCGAAGGTGCTCACCTAGGTGTGCACCTTTGGAGCGCAGGAAAAGTGCCCTCCAAAAGTGCGCACCTTTGGAGTGCACAAAAGTGCCCTCCAAAAGTGCGCACCTTTGGAGCGCACAAAAGTGCCCTCCAAAAAGTGCCCTCCAAAAGTGCGCACCTTTGGAGCGCACAAAAGTGCCCTCCAAAAAGTGCCCTCCAAAAGTGCGCACCTTTGGAGTGCAGAAAAGTGCCCTCCAAAAAGTGCCCTCCAAAAGTGTGCACCTTTGGAGTGCACAAAAGTGCCCTCCAAAAGTGCGCACCTTTGGAGCGCAGAAAAGTGCCCTCCAAAAAGTGCCCTCCAAAAGTGCGCACCTTTGGAGCGCAGAAAAGTGCCCTCCAAAAAGTGCCCTCCAAAAGTGCGCACCTTTGGAGCGCAGAAAAGTGCCCTCCAAAAAGTGCCCTCCAAAAGTGCGCACCTTTGGAGCGCAGAAAAGTGCCCTCCAAAAAGTGCCCTCCAAAAGTGCGCACCTTTGGAGCGCACAAAAGTGCCCTCCAAAAAGTGCCCTCCAAAAGTGCGCACCTTTGGAGCGCACAAAAGTGCCCTCCAAAAGTGCGCACCTTTGGAGCGCACAAAAGTGCCCTCCAAAAGTGCGCACTTTTGGTGCGCACCAAGGCGCTGGTTCGGTCGTTGCAGGCGAGTTCGGAAGTTGGGGTCGATGTCCTGAGCGGAGGTGCAAACTACACAGGTGTCGGAATCGGACAAATAGCTTATATAGGGGAGGTGTATGCTTCGATGGGTCGACTCCCCAGGTTGAGCGCACCGCGCCAACCTCAAAGACCCTACGGTATGGATGAAGTCGGAAGTTGGGTCCGATGACCGATTCGATTAGTAGGTATGCTCATGAGGTCGGAATTTGGGTCCGATGACCTGCCATGTGCAGGAAGGCGAATGTTGGCACTGTGCGTTGCAAGGTGCACACCAAGGTGCTGGTGCGGTCTTTTTAGTCGAGTTCGGAAGTTGGGGTCGATGTCCTGATCGGAGGTGCAAGCTACACAGGTGTGGGAATCGGACAAATAGCTTATATAGGGGAGGTGTATGCTTCGTTGGGTCGACTCCCCGGGTTGAGCGCACCGCGCCAACCTCAAAGACCCTACGGTATGGATGAAGTCGGAAGTTGGGTCCGATGATCGATTCGATATGTAGGCATACTCGCGAGGTCGGAATTTGGGTCCGATGACCTGCCATGTGCAGGAAGGCGAATGTTGGCACTGTGCGTTGCAAGGTGCGCACCAAGGCGCTGGTTCGGTCGTTGCAGGCGAGTTCGGAAGTTGGGGTCGATGTCCTGATCGGAGGTGCAAACTACACAGGTGTGGGAATCGGACAAATAGCTTATATAGGGGAGGTGTATGCTTCGTTGGGTCGACTCCCCGGGTTGAGCGCACCGCGCCAACCTCAAAGACCCTACGGTATGGATGAAGTCGGAAGTTGTGTCCGATGACCGATTCGATATGTAGGCATACTCGCGAGGTCGGAATTTGGGTCCGATGACCTGCCATGTGCAGGAAGGCGAATGTTGGGACTGTGCGTCGCAAGGTGCGCACCAAGGCGCTGGTGCCGTCGTTGCAGTCGAGTTCGGAAGTTGGGGTCGATGTCCTGGTCAGAGGTGCAAACTACACAGGTGTGGGAATCGGACAAATAGCTTATATAGGGGAGGTGTATGCTTCGATGGGTCGACTCCCCGGGTTGAGCGCACCGCGCCAACCTCAAAGACCCTACAGTATGGATGAAGTCGGAAGTTGGGTCCGATGACCGATTCGATACGTAGGCATATTGGCGAGGTCTGAATTTGTGTCCGATGACCTGCCATGCGCAGGAAGGCGGAATTTGGGTCCGATGACCGAGTTGATGGCGTGCCATGCGCAGAAAGGCGGAATTTGGGTCCGATGACCGAGTTGATGTTGATGGCCCGCCATGCACAGGAAGGCGGAATTTGGGTCCGATGACCGATTTGAAGGCGTGCCATGCGCAGAAAGGCGGAGTTTGGGTCCGATGACCGAGTTGATATTGATGGCCCGCCATGCGCAGGAAGGCGGAATTTGGGTCCGATGACCTGACATACGCATGGAGTCCGACTCGGGGGCCGATGTTCGATTCGATGACTTGCATTGTGGGTAAAGTCGGAAGTTGTGGTCTTTGACCCGATTCGATGACCAGACTTCGGCTGCTTGAGAATCGGACAAATAACTTATATAGGGGAGGTAGTGTTCTCGAGCATCCTCCCCCCGTGCCCGTTTATGTCGATTGATGCTGGTGCTCGACTGGTTGGAGCGCTCGGATGCAAAAATCTTGCACCAGGATTTATCGATTGTGATGGACACGGCAAGTCTCCTGATTGCTATGCAGGAGCTCATCGTGAATCTCTATGCGGCCTTGGTATGGACTCGACCTGCGGAATGGTTCGGCAATGGTAGTCGCTCCAACACGTCCTTGCAATGGCCACAGAGGTGATTCGACTAGAGCTCCAGTCTAGCTTTTGGGTTGCTTGGCGGACTGGTATAGCCGCGATCGAGTTCCGGCCATGAACGTTTTAGATAGCTCTTGGGCTTTCTGGGACGGAAGTCGGAAGTTTGGGCTGTTGTCCGATTTGATGACCATTCTTCGGATGTGTGAGAATCGGACAAATAACTTATATAGGGGACTGTGTTGTCTCACGCAGCCCCCTCCGTGCCCCTCTATCTCGACCGATGTTGGTGCTTGAAAGGGTTGGGATCGCTCGGATTTATAAACGTGCACCACCATTTGTCGAGTGTGAGGGACGCGGCAGGTCTCCTAAATGCTATACGGGCGCTCTCTGAGAATCTCTATCCGGCCTCGACACAGACTAGTCTTGCTGAATGGTTTGGCACTGGTAGTCGATCCAACACGTCGTTGTTGTGGCCGCCTAGGCGATTCGATTCGAGCCCCCGTCTAGCTTTTGGGTTGCTTGGCGGATTTTGCCCTATCCGCAAGTGAGCTCGGTCCCTAAACGTTCGAGAAACCCGATTGCTATGCGCCGACTCTCTTTCTTGCGAGCCTCCATCTAGCTTTTGGGTCTCTACGGAACGGAAGTCGGAATCTGGGACCGTTGTTTGATTCGACGAGGCAGACTACGGTTGTGCGAGAATCGGACAAATAACTTATATAGGGGAGGTGTTGACTGGAGCATTCTCCCCCGTGCCCCTCTAACTCGACCAATGCTGGCGCTCGAACGGTGGTAGCGCTCGGATTTTCGTTGAGCGCCAGCATTGGTCGATTTAGAGGGGCATGCGAGATTCCCGAATGCTATGCGAGGGCTCTAACGGAAATGTCTATTGGTTTCGGTATGGATGCAATTGCGAGTGGTTCGGCAAAGGTAGTCGTTCCGATGCGTCCATGTCGTGGCCAAATCGATAATTCGATTTGAGCCCTCGTATAGCATTTGGGTCTCTCGATGTGATTCCGCATTCCAGTCCCTTTGGGCACTGCTTGAGCCGCATCCCAGGGGGTTCCCTTCCCAATAATCTGCCTCGCAACCCGATTGCTATGCGGTGAGGCTCCTCGGCCGCCTCGGAACTATCTGTGTATCAGACGCATCGCGGGATAAGGGGTTGGCAACGGTAGTCGCCCCAAGCGCGTCCGATGCTTGGACCATTCCGAGGCGGCCCTGAAGCCTCTTCCGTCTAGCCGTTGGGTCCTTCTCGCCGCATCCCTTGCCTCGCACCCCGATTGCTATGCGGTGAGGCTCCTCGGCCGCCTTGGAACTATCTGTGTATCAGACGCATCGCGGGATAAGGGGTTGTCACTGGTAGTCGCCCCAAGCGCGTCCGATGCTTGGACCATTCCGAGGCGGCCCTGAAGCCTCTTCCGTCTAGCCGTTGGGTCCTTCTCGCCGCATCCCTCGACTCGCACCCCGATTGCTATGCGGTGAGGCTCCTCGGCCGCCTTGGAACTATCTGTGTATCGGACGCGTCGCGGGATAAGGGGTTGTCACTGGTAGTCGCCCCAAGCGCGTCCGATGCTTGGACCATTCCGAGGCGGCCCTGAAGCCTCTTCCGTCTAGCCGTTGGGTCCTTCTCGCCGCATCCCTCGCCTCGCACCCCGATTGCTATGCGGTGAGGCTCCTCGGCCGCCTTGGAACTATCTGTGTATCGGACGCGTCGCGGGATAAGGGGTTGTCACTGGTAGTCGCCCCAAGCGCGTGCGATGCATGGACCATTCCCAGGCGGCCCTGAAGCCTCTTCCGTCTAGCCGTTGGGTCCTTCTCGCCGCATCCCTCGCCTCGCACCCCGATTGCTATGCGGTGAGGCTCCTCGGCCGCCTTGGAACTATCTGTGTATCGGACGCGTCGCGGGATAAGGGGTTGTCACTGGTAGTCGCCCCAAGCGCGTCCGATGCTTGGACCATTCCGAGGCGGCCCTGAAGCCTCTTCCGTCTAGCCGTTGGGTCCTTCTCGCCGCATCCCTCGCCTCGCACCCCGATTGCTATGCGGTGAGGCTCCTCGGCCGCCTTGGAACTATCTGTGTATCGGACGCGTCGCGGGATAAGGGGTTGTCACTGGTAGTCGCCCCAAGCGCGTCCGATGCTTGGACCATTCCGAGGCGGCCCTGAAGCCTCTTCCGTCTAGCCGTTGGGTCCTTCTCGCCGCATCCCTCGCCTCGCACCCCGATTGCTATGCGGTGAGGCTCCTCGGCCGCCTTGGAACTATCTGTGTATCGGACGCGTCGCGGGATAAGGGGTTGTCACTGGTAGTCGCCCCAAGCGCGTCCGATGCTTGGACCATTCCGAGGCGGCCCTGAAGCCTCTTCCGTCTAGCCGTTGGGTCCTTCTCGCCGCATCCCTCGCCTCGCACCCCGATTGCTATGCGGTGAGGCTCCTCGGCCGCCTTGGAACTATCTGTGTATCGGACGCATCGCGGGATAAGGGGTTGTCACTGGTAGTCGCCCCAAGCGCGTCCGATGCTTGGACCATTCCGAGGCGGCCCTGAAGCCTCTTCCGTCTAGCCGTTGGGTCCTTCTCGCCGCATCCCTCGCCTCGCACCCCGATTGCTATGCGGTGAGGCTCCTCGGCCGCCTTGGAACTATCTGTGTATCGGACGCGTCGCGGGATAAGGGGTTGTCACTGGTAGTCGCCCCAAGCGCGTCCGATGCTTGGACCATTCCGAGGCGGCCCTGAAGCCTCTTCCGTCTAGCCGTTGGGTCCTTCTCGCCGCATCCCTCGCCTCGCACCCCGATTGCTATGCGGTGAGGCTCCTCGGCCGCCTTGGAACTATCTGTGTATCGGACGCGTCGCGGGATAAGGGGTTGTCACTGGTAGTCGCCCCAAGCGCGTCCGATGCTTGGACCATTCCGAGGCGGACCTGAAGCCTCTTCCGTCTAGCCGTTGGGTCCTTCTCGCCGCATCCCTCGCCTCGCACCCCGATTGCTATGCGGTGAGGCTCCTCGGCCGCCTTGGAACTATCTGTGTATCGGACGCGTCGCGGGATAAGGGGTTGTCACTGGTAGTCGCCCCAAGCGCGTCCGATGCTTGGACCATTCCGAGGCGGCCCTGAAGCCTCTTCCGTCTAGCCGTTGGGTCCTTCTTGCCGCATCCCTCGCCTCGCACCCCGATTGCTATGCGGTGAGGCTCCTCGGCCGCCTTGGAACTATCTGTGTATCGGACGCGTCGCGGGATAAGGGGTTGTCACTGGTAGTCGCCCCAAGCGCGTCCGATGCTTGGACCATTCCGAGGCGGCCCTGAAGCCTCTTCCGTCTAGCCGTTGGGTCCTTCTCGCCGCATCCCTCGCCTCGCACCCCGATTGCTATGCGGTGAGGCTCCTCGGCCGCCTTGGAACTATCTGTGTATCGGACGCATCGCGGGATAAGGGGTTGTCACTGGTAGTCGCCCCAAGCGCGTCCGATGCTTGGACCATTCCGAGGCGGCCCTGAAGCCTCTTCCGTCTAGCCGTTGGGTCCTTCTCGCCGCATCCCTCGCCTCGCACCCCGATTGCTATGCGGTGAGGCTCCTCGGCCGCCTTGGAACTATCTGTGTATCGGACGCGTCGCGGGATAAGGGGTTGTCACTGGTAGTCGCCCCAAGCGCGTCCGATGCTTGGACCATTCCGAGGCGGACCTGAAGCCTCTTCCGTCTAGCCGTTGGGTCCTTCTCGCCGCATCCCTCGCCTCGCACCCCGATTGCTATGCGGTGAGGCTCCTCGGCCGCCTTGGAACTATCTGTGTATCGGACGCGTCGCGGGATAAGGGGTTGTCACTGGTAGTCGCCCCAAGCGCGTCCGATGCTTGGACCATTCCGAGGCGGCCCTGAAGCCTCTTCCGTCTAGCCGTTGGGTCCTTCTCGCCGCATCCCTCGCCTCGCACCCCGATTGCTATGCGGTGAGGCTCCTCGGCCGCCTTGGAACTATCTGTGTATCGGACGCGTCGCGGGATAAGGGGTTGTCACTGGTAGTCGCCCCAAGCGCGTCCGATGCTTGGACCATTCCGAGGCGGACCTGAAGCCTCTTCCCTCTAGCCGTTGGGGCTTTCTCGCCGCATCCCTCGCCTCGCACCCCGATTGCTATTCGGTGAGGCTCCTCGGCCGCCTTGGAACTATCTGTGTATCGGACGCATCGCGGGATAAGGGGTTGGCAGTGGTAGTCGCCCCAAGCGCGTCCGATGCTTGGACCATTCCGAGGCGGCCCTGCAGCCTCTTCCGTCTAGCCGTTGGGGCCATCTCGCTGCATCCCCCACCTCGCACCACGATTGCTATGCGGTGAGGCTCCTTGGCCGCCTCGGAACTATCTGTGTATCGGACGCATCGCGGGATAAGGGGTTGTCACTGGTAGTCGCCCCAAGCGCGTCCGATGCTTGGACTATTCCGAGGCGGCCCTGCAGCCTCTTCCGTCTAGCCGTTGGGGCCATCTCGCCGCATCCCCCAGCTCCTCGGCCGCCTCGGAACTATCTGTGTATCGGACGCATCGCGGGATAAGGGGTTGGCAGTGGTAGTCGCCCCAAGCGCGTTCGATGCTTGGACTATTCCGAGGCGGCCCCGCAGCCTCTTCCGTCTACCCTTTGGGGCCATCTCGCCGCATCCCTCGCCTCGCACCCCGATTGCTATGCGGTGAGGCTCCTCGGCCGCCTGGGAACTATCTTCGTATCGGATGCATCGCGGGATAAGGGGTTGTCACTGGTAGTCGCCCCAAGCGCGTCCGATGCTTGGACTATTCCGAGGCGGCCCTGTGGCCTCTTCCGTCTAGCCGTTGGGGCCATCTCGCCGCATCCCTCACCTCGCACCCCCATTGCTATGCGGTGAGGCTCCTCGGCCGCCTTGGAACTGTCTTCGTATCGGAAGCATCGCGGGATAAGGGGTTGTCACTGGTAGTCGCCCCAAGCGCGTCCGATGCTTGGACTATTCCGAGGCGGCCCTGCAGCCTCTTCCGTCTAGCCGTTGGGGCCATCTCGCCGCATCCCCCACCTCGCACCCGGATTGCTATGCGGTGAGGCTCCTCGGCCGCCTTGGAACTATCTTCGTATCGGACGCATCGCGGGATAAGGGGTTGTCACTGGTAGTCGCCCCAAGCGCGTCCGATGCTTGGACTATTCCGACGCGGCCCTGTGGCCTCTTCCGTCTAGCCGTTGGGGCCATCTCGCCGCATCCCCCACCTCGCACCCCGATTGCTATGCGGTGAGGCTCCTCGGCCGCCTTGGAACCATCTTCGTATCGGACGCATCGCGGGATGAGGGGTTGTCACTGGTAGTCGCCCCAAGCGCGTCCGATGCTTGGACCATTCCGAGGCGGCCCTGAAGCCTCTTCCGTCTAGCCGTTGGGGCCTTCCCGCCCCATCCCTCGCCTCGCACCCCCGATTGCTATGCGGTGAGGCTCCTCGGCCGCCTTGGAACCATCTGTGTATCGGACGCATCGCGGGATAAGGGGTTGGCACTGGTAGTCGCCCCAAGCGCGTCCGATGCTTGGAGCATTCCGAGGTGGCCCTGAAGCCTCTTCCGTCTAGCCGTTGGGGCCTTCCCGCCCCATCCCTCGCCTCGCACCCCGATTGATATGCGGTGAGGCTCCTCGGCTGCCTTGGAACTATCTGTGTATCGGACGCATCGCGGGATAAGGGGTTGGCACTGGTAGTCGTCCCAATCGCGTCCGATGCTTGGACCATTCCGAGGCGGCCCTGCAGCCTCTTCCGTTTAGCCGTCGGGGCCTTCCCGCCGCATCCCTCGCCTCGCATCCCGATTCCTATGCGGTGAGTCTTCTCGGCCGCCGCGGAACTATACCTGTTATTGCTACTGCATCCTTCGGCTGGTAACCTCCTCTGCCGCCTTGGAACGTTCTCTTTGTCGGACGCGTCGCGGGATAAGGGGTTGGCACTGGTAGTCGCCCCAAGCGCGCCCGATGCATAGACCGCTCCGAGTTGACCTTGCTTTCAGCCTCTCACATGCATAGACCTCTCTGAGTCGACCCTGCAGCCTCTCACGTTTAGCCTTTGGAATCTCGCCTCACAACATGATTGCTATCCTTGATGCATCCCTTGCCTCGAGCCCTGATTGCTTTCTTGGCTGCATCCCTCCTCTCCTCACAGCCCGGTTGTCATCACTGCTTCATCCGTCGCTTCATGCATTCTGGCTGCTGGGCCCTTCCCACCGCACACCTCGATTGCTATCTCTTCTGCATCACACACCCCGATTGCTATCTCTGCTACATCCCTCGGCTCTCACTTCTGCATCCTTCGCCTCCCACCTCGATTGCTATCAATGCTGCATCCGTAACCTCACACCCCGATTGCTATGCGGGGAGGCTCCTTGGCCGCCTTGGAAATTTCTGTGTGTCGGACGCACCGCGGGATAAGGGGTTGGCACTGGTAGTCGCCCCAAGTGCGCCCGATTCTTAGACCGCTTCGAGGTGACCTCGTAGCCTCTTTCGTCCAGGCTTCCTGCCTTCAACGCCCTTTTTACACCTCGATTGCTATGCGCGGGCTCGTTGGCGTCTATCACCTCTCTGCGAAGAGTGGCACGATGATTGTTGGGGTAAATCGTAGCAGTCCGATCTCTGGCCTTGGGCCATTGTGAGGGCTGATCGATTTCCTGTGCGCATCTCGTGTTCGCCCAGTAACAGACTCGACGACTTGTAATCGGTCTTGTTCCCGATTGTTCCTGGAGGTAGTCTTCGGAACTCTTGGATTTGACCTGTCACTCGAACTGTCCTCTTCCGAGGATGCTTGTGTGTGTGTGCTTGTGCCATTTCCTTGGCGGTATTAACGAGATATTAAAGAGCGGAGTGAGCGCCTCGCCCAGCTATGTTTGGGGCTCTCACTCCCTTACCTGGTGTGCGACCGCTTTGCACGTAGGTTGCGGAGCATCGCGACTCTTTCGATGTTTGGCGGTTGTCTTCCGGTGATGCGTTGGTCCCGAAGTGCACGTTACTAGCATTTCTGCCATTGTTCTCGATCTTTGGCACGTTCCTTCGTTGCAATTGGATATATATCTCCGTTTATACGCGCAGGCTTCTCCCGCCTATTCAGCGCTGTCCCACTCTCAGCACTCTCGTGGTCTCCTTGGCTTCTCTCTCCCGTGAGCGAGCTCTCTTCTCGAGTCTTTTCCATGTCCCATGGAGGTTGCCTTGCGAAATTCGGGCACACAAACGTGACCGGATAAGAGCGGAATTGCCTATGAGGAGAAGCTCACCTTAGGGAGCAGCAATGCCGAGTGTTTCGACAGAGGGTAGAGGGGGCGTTGTTTGGGCGGTTGCACAAAAGAGTGCTACGGTTGCACTGAAGGTTGCTTCTTCGTCTCCGACGAACTCTTCGAGGCAAAAAAGCTTGTATACGGGGTCGAGGTGGGACTGTTCGTGCGAGTTGCGCCACCAAAAGTGCGTAGGGGGCATATACCTGGGAAATGGATGTCTCTGAGTGGCCTTACTCGGTCGCGTGCACGGTGCATTCTCTAACGGCAGGACTGTCGCGAGCATGTGCGGTTCGGATGTTTTCGGGTAAAGGGTTCCGTACGGGATGTTCTTCCCAGGCTCCTGTGAACCGAGACTCTGCATCGTCGTGCTCCGGCTCCCGTGGGTGCTTCATGCCTCGTCGAGCTGTTTGTCGTGGACGATTAAGGCCGAGGCCTT
>NW_026729195.1:117500-150179 GCF_030272615.1 Cryptomeria japonica
CACCGATTTCACCTGGGTGCGCGCGCAGCACCTCGGGCGCACCGGGGTGCGCGCACAACGCCCGGGTTGCACCGTGGCCTGTGTGCTCGGGGCGCCTCGGGTGCGCGCTCGGTGTCGCCCCCCGCGCGCGCGGTAGTGCGGGCAGCGCACCCCGGCCCGGCCCGGCCCCGACGAGAACGCAAACGGGCAAAAGGTTTATTCAAATAGCATTGCGACGCCCGGCGAAAAACTAAAAAAGGGTGCAACACCGGGACTTCCCGGGAGGTCACCCATCCCAGTACTACTCCGGCCCAAGCGCGCTTAACTGCGGAGTTCTGATGGGATCCGGTGCACTAACGCTGGTATGATCGCACCCGTTATGAGCTTGTCGCAGTGTGTACTTAGCAAACCGCGACCCACGTGCGAATCCACCCCGGCCACCCACCCCCGTCGAGGTGCACACCCTCCCTCGCGAAGTGCGCCCCGTTCGCCAAGTGTGAGCCCTGCCCGGGTGCGCGCACCTTGCTAGGGCGTCGGGTGTGCACCCGGCCCGGCCTACGTGCGTGCACCTGGACGGGGCGTCGTGTGCGTGCAGTGTCCCGTCTGCAACGCGGTGCCCACACACCACCTCGGGCGCAACGACCTGCGCTCACATGTGGGCCGAGTGCACCTTGGTGCATGTTCGGGGCGCCTCGGGTGCACGCTCGATCTTGCCCCGGTGCACCAAGGCGCTCAGTTTGCCCCGGGTGCGCACTTGGTGCAAGGTGGGCACCCAAAATAGGGATCAAGCACCAAAACACAAGTTTCGGGATGCAAAATGGGACCCAAGGACCACAAATGCGTTCCAAGACCCATGATGGGTCCACGAGAACAAAAATGTGTTCCGAGACTTAATAAACAAATATTGGGTTTTAGGAGAAGAAACATGCTCTGATGCCCAAAACGAGAATCGACCCCGAAAAGGCCACAGGCCAAAAGTGGGATGCGAGACAAAAAAAAATGGGACCCGAGGACCAAAATTGGGTTCCCAGGTCGAAGACAGGGCAACCGGACAAGAAACGACCTCTAAGGCTCGAAATGAGTCCCGACGACTAAAACTTGACAAGAAGCACCCATCAGGCACCCAACTCGACACCCATGGGATGCCGACCCACCCGGGCTTCCACCTAGCACACCTTGGCACCCACCCACCCTCGCACCCAACCTCGCACCCAACTTAGCACCTTTGAACCCACATTGGCACTCACCCTGACCCTGGCACCTTGGAACCCACATTGGCACTCACCTTGACCCTGGCACCCACCTTTGCACTCACCTTGGGACCCACCCTGGCTCCCACCTCGGCACCCACCCAGACACCCACCTTGGTTCCTTGGCACCCACCTTGGATCCTTGGCACCCACCCCGACACCCACCTTGGCACGCAACTTGGCTACTTGCCACCCACCTTGGCTCCTTGACGCCCACCCCGACAACCACCCCGTGACCTACCCTGGCTAGGGTTGGTGCACACCCACCCTGGTGCCCACCTTGGCACCCACCCCATGACCCACCTTGGCACGCACCTTAGTACCCACCCCGTTACCCACCCTAGGACCCACCCCGTGACCCACCTTGGCCAGGGTGGGTGCCTTGGTGCGCACAACTTGCCTGGGCTGCACACCAGGGCGGGCTCAAGATGGCACCCGCGTTCCGTTTTTTTCACTATCTTTCAAAACGGAAATTTTAAAATCTCGTTTTTTTTTTTTTTTTTGCCTTTTCTGGAAATTAGTGAAGGCAGCGCATCAAAGGTGCGCAATGCTGGTGCGAACCCGGGAGCGCTCCGATGTGTGCTCCAAGGTGCGGCGTGCACGAAGTCCGAGCCCGGCTTGCCCCGGGTGCGCACCTCGCGTGCACCTTCGCCGGGGTGAGCACCTTGGCTGGGTTGCGCGCCCTGGTGCGCACCAAGGAGCGCTCTGAAGTGTGCTCCAAGGTGCGGCGTGCACGAAGTCGGAGCTCGGTTTGCCCCGGGTGTGCACCTCGGGTGCGCACCTCGCGTGCACCTTCGCTGCGGTGGGCACCTTGGCTGGGTTGCGCGCCTTGGTGGGCACCATGCAGTGCACGAAGTCGGAGCCCGGTTTGCCCCGGGCGCGCACCTCCGCCAGGGTGGGCACCTTGGTGCGCACAACTTGCCTGGGCTGCGCACCAGGAAGGGCTCAAGATGGCACCCGCGTTCCGTTTTTTTCACTATCTTTCAGAACGGAAATTTTAAAATATCGTTTTTTTTTGCCTTTTCTGGAAATTAGTGAAGGCAGCGCATCAAAGGTGCGCAACGCTGGTGCGAACCTGGGAGCGCTCCGATGTGTGCTCCAAGGTGCGGCGTGCACGAAGTCGGAGCCCGGTTTGCCCCGGGTGCGCCCTGGTGGGCACCATGGTGCGCACCAAGGAGCGCTCCGAAGTGTGCTCCAAGGTGCGGCCTGCACGAAGTCGGAGCCCGGTTTGCCCCGGGCGTGCACCGCGGGTGGGCACCTTGGTGCGCATGCCTTGCCTGGGCTGCGCACCAGGGCGGGCTCAAGATGGCACCCGCGTTCCGTTTTTTTCACTATCTTTCAAAACGGAAATTTTAAAATCTCATTTTTTTTTGCCTTTTCTGGAAATTAGTGAAGGCAGCGCATCAAAGGTGCGCACCTCGCTGCCCACCACGGTGCGCAACGCCGGTGGGCACCCGGGAGTGCTTCGAAGTGTGCTCCAAGGTGCTGCGTGCACGTTGTCGGAGCCCGGTTTGCCCCGGGTGCGCACCTCGCGTGCACCTTCGTCGGGGTGGGCACCTTGGCTGGGTTTGCCCCGGCTGCGCTCCGAAGCGGGGTTATTGGAGCGCCGCCTCTTTTTTTGTCGGAGCGTTTGGTGGGGTTTCTCGCATTGGCTCTTCCCAGGCCCGGTTGCCACCCTGGCGCGCACGAAGTCGGAAGTAGGGTTAATTGCCCGGGTGCGCACCTTTGCCAGGGTGGGCACCTTACCTGGGCTGTGCACCAGGGCGGGCTCAAGATGGCACCCGCGTTCCGTTTTTTTCACTATCTTTCAAAACGGAAATTTTAAAATCTCCTCTTTTTTTTGCCTTTTCTGGAAATTAGTGAAGGCAGCGCATCAAAGGTGCGCACCTCGCTGCCCACCTTGGTGTGCTCTGAGGTGCGCACCCGGGAGCGCTACGAAGTGTGCTCCAAGGTGCGGCGTGCACGTTGTCGGAGCCCGGTTTGCCCCGGGTGCGCACCTCGCCTGCACCTTGGCCGGGGTGGGCACCCTGGCTGGGTTTGCCCAGGGTGCGCTCCGAAGCGGGGTTACTGGAGCGCCCCCTCTTTTTTTGTCAGAGCGTTTGGTGGGGTTTCTCGCATTGGCTCTTCCCAGGCCCGGTTGTTGGGTGCGCTCCCACCCTGGCGCGCGCGAAGTTGGAAGTTGGGTTAATTGCCCGGGCGCGCACCTTCGCCAGGGTGGGCACCTTGGTGCGCACACCTTGGCTGGGCTGCGCACCAGGGCGGGCTCAAGATGGCACCAGCATTCCCTTTTTCTCAATATCTTTCAAAACGGAAATTTTAAAATCTCGTTTTTTTTTGCCTTTTATGGAAATTAGTGAAGGCATCGCATCAAAGGTGCGCACCTCGCTGCCCACCTTGGTGTGCTCCGAGGTGCCCACCACGGTGCGCTCCGAGGTGCCCACCACGGTGCGCAACGCCGGTGCGAACCCGGGAGCGCCCCGATGTGTGCTCCAAGGTGCGGCGTGCACGAAGCCGGACCCCGGTTTGCCCCGGGTGCGCACCTCGCGTGCACCTTGGTGCGCACACCTTGGCTGGGTTGCGCGGCCTGGTGGGCACCATGGTGCGCACCAAGGAGCGCTCCGAAGTGTGCTCCAAGGTGCGGCGTGCACGAAGTCCTAGCCCGGTTTGCCCCGGGTGCGCACCTTCGCCGCGGTGGGCACCATGGCGTGCACGAAGTCGGAGCCCGGTTTGCCCCGGGTGCGCACCTCGCGTGCACCTTCGCCGGGGTGGGCACCTCGGCTGGGTTGCGCGCCCTGGTGCGCACCAAGGAGCGCTCCGAAGTGTGCTCCAAGGTGCGGCGTGCACGAAGTCGGAGCCCGGTTTGCCCCGGGTGCGCACCTTCGCCGCGGTGGGCACCCTGGTGCGCACCATGGCGTGCACGAAGTCGGAGCCCGGTTTGCCCCGGGTGCGCACCTCGCGTGCACCTTCGGCGGGGTTGCGCGCCCTGGTGCGCACCAAGGAGCGCTCCGAAGTGTGCTCCAAGGTGCGGCGTGCACGAAGTCGGAGCCCGGTTTGCCCCGGGTGCGCACCTCGCGTGCACCTTCGGCGGGGTTGCGCGCCCTGGTGGGCACCATGGTGCGCACCAAGGAGCGCTCCGAAGTGTGCTCCAAGGTGCGGCGTGCACGAAGTCGGAGCCCGGTTTGCCCCGGGTGCGCACCTCGCGTGCACCTTCGCCGCGGTGGGCACCATGGCGTGCACGAAGTCGGAGCCCGGTTTGCCCCGGGTGCGCACCTCGCGTGCACCTTCGCCGGGGTGGGCACCTCGGCTGGGTTGCGCGCCCTGGTGCGCACCAAGGAGCGCTCCGAAGTGTGCTCCAAGGTGCGGCGTGCACGAAGTCGGAGCCCGGTTTGCCCCGGGTGCGCACCTCGCGTGCACCTTCGCCGCGGTGGGCACCATGGCGTGCACGAAGTCGGAGCCCGGTTTGCCCCGGGTGCGCACCCCGCGTGCACCTTCGCCGGGGTGGGCACCTCGGCTGGGTTGCGCGCCCTGGTGCGCACCAAGGAGCGCTCCGAAGTGTGCTCCAAGGTGCGGCGTGCACGAAGTCGGAGCCCGGTTTGCCCCGGGTGCGCACCTCGCGTGCACCTTCGCCGCGGTGGGCACCTTGGCTGGGTTGGGCACCATTGAGCGCTCCGAAGTGTGCTCCAAGGTGCGCACCATGGCCCTCCAAGGTGCGCAGCATGGCGTGCACGAAGTCGGAGCCCGGTTTGCCCCGGGTGCGCACCTCGCGTGCACCTTCGCCAGGGTGGGCACCTCGGTGCGCACACCTTCTCAATGTTTTCTTGCCTTTTCTGGAAATTGGTGAAGGCAGCGCATCAAAGGTGCGCACCTCGGTGTGCTCCGAGGTGCGAACCCGAGAGCGCTCCGAGGTGCCCACGAAGTCGAAAGTCGGGTTAATTGCATTGTTTTCCCCGGGTGCGCTCCGAGGTGCGCAACATCGGTGCGCACCAAGGAGGGCTCCGAAGTGTGCTCCAAGGTGCGCACGATTCGGAGCTCGGTTTGCCCGGGGTGCGCACACCTTGGCTGGGTTGCGCACCCTTTGTGCGCTCCAAGGTGCGCACGAAGTCGGAGCTCGGTTTGCCCCGGGTGCGCACCTTCGCCAGGGTGCGCACCTTGATGCGCACGCCTTGGCTGGGTTGCGCACCTTGGTGGGCGCCATGGTGCGCACCTTTCGTGCGCTCCAAGGTGCGCACGAAGTCGGAGCTCGGTTTGCCCCGGGTGCGCACCTTGGTGGGCGCCATGGTGCACTCCGAGGTGCCCAAGATTGGTGCGCACCAAGGAGCGCTCCGAAGTGCGCTCCAAGGTGCGCAGGTGCGCGCGAAGTCGAAAGTTGGGTTAATTGTCCGGTTTGCCTCGGGTGCGCACCTTGCGTGCACCTTCGCCAGGGTGGGCGCCTTGGTGCGCACACCTTGGCTGGGCTGCGCACCCGGGCGCGCACACCTTGGCACCCGCGTTTCCTTCATTTTAAATTTTTTTTTTTTACAATCTCTCAAGTGGGAAATTCTATAATCTCAACTTTTTTTGCCTTTTCAGGAAACTTTTGAATGGAGCGCATCATTGGTGCGCTCCGAAGTGTGCTCCAAGGTGCGCACCTCTGGTGTGCTCCAAAGCTCTCTCCAGCTGCGTGCACCTGCCCCGGCCGCGCACCCGGCCCCGCCCAGCTTCGCTCACCTGTCCCGGGCGTCTGGTGCGGAACCTTAGAGTAAGAAACATCACCGTGCACCTTGGCCAACGTGCGCGACTCGACCGAGCGCGCACTGGCCGAGGTGCACACCGATTTCACCTGGGTGCGCGCGCAGCACCTCGGGCGCACCGGGGTGCGCGCACAACGCCCGGGTTGCACCGTGGCCTGTGTGCTCGGGGCGCCTCGGGTGCGCGCTCGGTGTCGCCCCCGCGCGCGCGGTAGTGCGGGCAGCGCACCCCGGCCCGGCCCGGCCCCGACGAGAACGCAAACGGGCAAAAGGTTTATTCAAATAGCATTGCGACGCCCGGCGAAAAACTAAAAAAGGGTGCAACACCGGGACTTCCCGGGAGGTCACCCATCCCAGTACTACTCCGGCCCAAGCGCGCTTAACTGCGGAGTTCTGATGGGATCCGGTGCACTAACGCTGGTATGATCGCACCCGTTATGAGCTTGTCGCAGTGTGTACTTAGCAAACCGCGACCCACGTGCGAATCCACCCCGGCCACCCACCCCCGTCGAGGTGCACACCCTCCCTCGCGAAGTGCGCCCCGTTCGCCAAGTGTGAGCCCTGCCCGGGTGCGCGCACCTTGCTAGGGCGTCGGGTGTGCACCCGGCCCGGCCTACGTGCGTGCACCTGGACGGGGCGTCGTGTGCGTGCAGTGTCCCGTCTGCAACGCGGTGCCCACACACCACCTCGGGCGCAACGACCTGCGCTCACATGTGGGCCGAGTGCACCTTGGTGCATGTTCGGGGCGCCTCGGGTGCACGCTCGATCTTGCCCCGGTGCACCAAGGCGCTCGGTTTGCCCCGGGTGCGCACTTGGTGCAAGGTGGGCACCCAAAATAGGGATCAAGCACCAAAACACAAGTTTCGGGATGCAAAATGGGACCCAAGGACCACAAATGCGTTCCAAGACCCATGATGGGTCCACGAGAACAAAAATGTGTTCCGAGACTTAATAAACAAATATTGGGTTTTAGGAGAAGAAACATGCTCTGATGCCCAAAACGAGAATCGACCCCGAAAAGGCCACAGGCCAAAAGTGGGATGCGAGACAAAAAAAAATGGGACCCGAGGACCAAAATTGGGTTCCCAGGTCGAAGACAGGGCAACCGGACAAGAAACGACCTCTAAGGCTCGAAATGAGTCCCGACGACTAAAACTTGACAAGAAGCACCCATCAGGCACCCAACTCGACACCCATGGGATGCCGACCCACCCGGGCTTCCACCTAGCACACCTTGGCACCCACCCACCCTCGCACCCAACCTCGCACCCAACTTAGCACCTTTGAACCCACATTGGCACTCACCCTGACCCTGGCACCTTGGAACCCACATTGGCACTCACCTTGACCCTGGCACCCACCTTTGCACTCACCTTGGGACCCACCCTGGCTCCCACCTCGGCACCCACCCAGACACCCACCTTGGTTCCTTGGCACCCACCTTGGATCCTTGGCACCCACCCCGACACCCACCTTGGCACGCAACTTGGCTACTTGCCACCCACCTTGGCTCCTTGACGCCCACCCCGACAACCACCCCGTGACCTACCCTGGCTAGGGTTGGTGCACACCCACCCTGGTGCCCACCTTGGCACCCACCCCATGACCCACCTTGGCACGCACCTTAGTACCCACCCCGTTACCCACCCTAGGACCCACCCCGTGACCCACCTTGGCCAGGGTGGGTGCCTTGGTGCGCACAACTTGCCTGGGCTGCACACCAGGGCGGGCTCAAGATGGCACCCGCGTTCCGTTTTTTTCACTATCTTTCAAAACGGAAATTTTAAAATCTCGTTTTTTTTTTTTTTTTTGCCTTTTCTGGAAATTAGTGAAGGCAGCGCATCAAAGGTGCGCAATGCTGGTGCGAACCCGGGAGCGCTCCGATGTGTGCTCCAAGGTGCGGCGTGCACGAAGTCCGAGCCCGGCTTGCCCCGGGTGCGCACCTCGCGTGCACCTTCGCCGGGGTGAGCACCTTGGCTGGGTTGCGCGCCCTGGTGCGCACCAAGGAGCGCTCTGAAGTGTGCTCCAAGGTGCGGCGTGCACGAAGTCGGAGCTCGGTTTGCCCCGGGTGTGCACCTCGGGTGCGCACCTCGCGTGCACCTTCGCTGCGGTGGGCACCTTGGCTGGGTTGCGCGCCTTGGTGGGCACCATGCAGTGCACGAAGTCGGAGCCCGGTTTGCCCCGGGCGCGCACCTCTGCCAGGGTGGGCACCTTGGTGCGCACAACTTGCCTGGGCTGCGCACCAGGAAGGGCTCAAGATGGCACCCGCGTTCCGTTTTTTTCACTATCTTTCAGAACGGAAATTTTAAAATATCGTTTTTTTTTGCCTTTTCTGGAAATTAGTGAAGGCAGCGCATCAAAGGTGCGCAACGCTGGTGCGAACCTGGGAGCGCTCCGATGTGTGCTCCAAGGTGCGGCGTGCACGAAGTCGGAGCCCGGTTTGCCCCGGGTGCGCCCTGGTGGGCACCATGGTGCACACCAAGGAGCGCTCCGAAGTGTGCTCCAAGGTGCGGCCTGCACGAAGTCGGAGCCCGGTTTGCCCCGGGCGTGCACCGCGGGTGGGCACCTTGGTGCGCATGCCTTGCCTGGGCTGCGCACCAGGGCGGGCTCAAGATGGCACCCGCGTTCCGTTTTTTTCACTATCTTTCAAAACGGAAATTTTAAAATCTCATTTTTTTTTGCCTTTTCTGGAAATTAGTGAAGGCAGCGCATCAAAGGTGCGCACCTCGCTGCCCACCACGGTGCGCAACGCCGGTGGGCACCCGGGAGTGCTTCGAAGTGTGCTCCAAGGTGCTGCGTGCACGTTGTCGGAGCCCGGTTTGCCCCGGGTGCGCACCTCGCGTGCACCTTCGTCGGGGTGGGCACCTTGGCTGGGTTTGCCCCGGCTGCGCTCCGAAGCGGGGTTATTGGAGCGCCGCCTCTTTTTTTGTCGGAGCGTTTGGTGGGGTTTCTCGCATTGGCTCTTCCCAGGCCCGGTTGCCACCCTGGCGCGCACGAAGTCGGAAGTAGGGTTAATTGCCCGGGTGCGCACCTTTGCCAGGGTGGGCACCTTACCTGGGCTGTGCACCAGGGCGGGCTCAAGATGGCACCCGCGTTCCGTTTTTTTCACTATCTTTCAAAACGGAAATTTTAAAATCTCCTCTTTTTTTTGCCTTTTCTGGAAATTAGTGAAGGCAGCGCATCAAAGGTGCGCACCTCGCTGCCCACCTTGGTGTGCTCTGAGGTGCGCACCCGGGAGCGCTACGAAGTGTGCTCCAAGGTGCGGCGTGCACGTTGTCGGAGCCCGGTTTGCCCCGGGTGCGCACCTCGCCTGCACCTTGGCCGGGGTGGGCACCCTGGCTGGGTTTGCCCAGGGTGCGCTCCGAAGCGGGGTTACTGGAGCGCCCCCTCTTTTTTTGTCAGAGCGTTTGGTGGGGTTTCTCGCATTGGCTCTTCCCAGGCCCGGTTGTTGGGTGCGCTCCCACCCTGGCGCGCGCGAAGTTGGAAGTTGGGTTAATTGCCCGGGCGCGCACCTTCGCCAGGGTGGGCACCTTGGTGCGCACACCTTGGCTGGGCTGCGCACCAGGGCGGGCTCAAGATGGCACCAGCATTCCCTTTTTCTCACTATCTTTCAAAACGGAAATTTTAAAATCTCGTTTTTTTTTGCCTTTTATGGAAATTAGTGAAGGCATCGCATCAAAGGTGCGCACCTCGCTGCCCACCTTGGTGTGCTCCGAGGTGCCCACCACGGTGCGCTCCGAGGTGCCCACCACGGTGCGCAACGCCGGTGCGAACCCGGGAGCGCCCCGATGTGTGCTCCAAGGTGCGGCGTGCACGAAGCCGGACCCCGGTTTGCCCCGGGTGCGCACCTCGCGTGCACCTTGGTGCGCACACCTTGGCTGGGTTGCGCGGCCTGGTGGGCACCATGGTGCGCACCAAGGAGCGCTCCGAAGTGTGCTCCAAGGTGCGGCGTGCACGAAGTCCTAGCCCGGTTTGCCCCGGGTGCGCACCTTCGCCGCGGTGGGCACCATGGCGTGCACGAAGTCGGAGCCCGGTTTGCCCCGGGTGCGCACCTCGCGTGCACCTTCGCCGGGGTGGGCACCTCGGCTGGGTTGCGCGCCCTGGTGCGCACCAAGGAGCGCTCCGAAGTGTGCTCCAAGGTGCGGCGTGCACGAAGTCGGAGCCCGGTTTGCCCCGGGTGCGCACCTTCGCCGCGGTGGGCACCCTGGTGCGCACCATGGCGTGCACGAAGTCGGAGCCCGGTTTGCCCCGGGTGCGCACCTCGCGTGCACCTTCGGCGGGGTTGCGCGCCCTGGTGCGCACCAAGGAGCGCTCTGAAGTGTGCTCCAAGGTGCGGCGTGCACGAAGTCGGAGCCCGGTTTGCCCCGGGTGCGCACCTCGCGTGCACCTTCGGCGGGGTTGCGCGCCCTGGTGGGCACCATGGTGCGCACCAAGGAGCGCTCCGAAGTGTGCTCCAAGGTGCGGCGTGCACGAAGTCGGAGCCCGGTTTGCCCCGGGTGCGCACCTCGCGTGCACCTTCGCCGCGGTGGGCACCATGGCGTGCACGAAGTCGGAGCCCGGTTTGCCCCGGGTGCGCACCTCGCGTGCACCTTCGCCGGGGTGGGCACCTCGGCTGGGTTGCGCGCCCTGGTGCGCACCAAGGAGCGCTCCGAAGTGTGCTCCAAGGTGCGGCGTGCACGAAGTCGGAGCCCGGTTTGCCCCGGGTGCGCACCTCGCGTGCACCTTCGCCGCGGTGGGCACCATGGCGTGCACGAAGTCGGAGCCCGGTTTGCCCCGGGTGCGCACCCCGCGTGCACCTTCGCCGGGGTGGGCACCTCGGCTGGGTTGCGCGCCCTGGTGCGCACCAAGGAGCGCTCCGAAGTGTGCTCCAAGGTGCGGCGTGCACGAAGTCGGAGCCCGGTTTGCCCCGGGTGCGCACCTCGCGTGCACCTTCGCCGCGGTGGGCACCTTGGCTGGGTTGGGCACCATTGAGCGCTCCGAAGTGTGCTCCAAGGTGCGCACCATGGCCCTCCAAGGTGCGCAGCATGGCGTGCACGAAGTCGGAGCCCGGTTTGCCCCGGGTGCGCACCTCGCGTGCACCTTCGCCAGGGTGGGCACCTCGGTGCGCACACCTTCTCAATGTTTTCTTGCCTTTTCTGGAAATTGGTGAAGGCAGCGCATCAAAGGTGCGCACCTCGGTGTGCTCCGAGGTGCGAACCCGAGAGCGCTCCGAGGTGCCCACGAAGTCGAAAGTCGGGTTAATTGCATTGTTTTCCCCGGGTGCGCTCCGAGGTGCGCAACATCGGTGCGCACCAAGGAGGGCTCCGAAGTGTGCTCCAAGGTGCGCACGATTCGGAGCTCGGTTTGCCCGGGGTGCGCACACCTTGGCTGGGTTGCGCACCCTTTGTGCGCTCCAAGGTGCGCACGAAGTCGGAGCTCGGTTTGCCCCGGGTGCGCACCTTCGCCAGGGTGCGCACCTTGATGCGCACGCCTTGGCTGGGCTGCGCACCTTGGTGGGCGCCATGGTGCACACCTTTCGTGCGCTCCAAGGTGCGCACGAAGTCGGAGCTCGGTTTGCCCCGGGTGCGCACCTTGGTGGGCGCCATGGTGCACTCCGAGGTGCCCAAGATTGGTGCGCACCAAGGAGCGCTCCGAAGTGCGCTCCAAGGTGCGCAGGTGCGCGCGAAGTCGAAAGTTGGGTTAATTGTCCGGTTTGCCTCGGGTGCGCACCTTGCGTGCACCTTCGCCAGGGTGGGCGCCTTGGTGCGCACACCTTGGCTGGGCTGCGCACCCGGGCGCGCACACCTTGGCACCCGCGTTTCCTTCATTTTAAATTTTTTTTTTTTACAATCTCTCAAGTGGGAAATTCTATAATCTCAACTTTTTTTGCCTTTTCAGGAAACTTTTGAATGGAGCGCATCATTGGTGCGCTCCGAAGTGTGCTCCAAGGTGCGCACCTCTGGTGTGCTCCAAAGCTCTCTCCAGCTGCGTGCACCTGCCCCGGCCGCGCACCCGGCCCCGCCCAGCTTCGCTCACCTGTCCCGGGCGTCTGGTGCGGAACCTTAGAGTAAGAAACATCACCGTGCACCTTGGCCAACGTGCGCGACTCGACCGAGCGCGCACTGGCCGAGGTGCACACCGATTTCACCTGGGTGCGCGCGCAGCACCTCGGGCGCACCGGGGTGCGCGCACAACGCCCGGGTTGCACCGTGGCCTGTGTGCTCGGGGCGCCTCGGGTGCGCGCTCGGTGTCGCCCCCCGCGCGCGCGGTAGTGCGGGCAGCGCACCCCGGCCCGGCCCGGCCCCGACGAGAACGCAAACGGGCAAAAGGTTTATTCAAATAGCATTGCGACGCCCGGCGAAAAACTAAAAAAGGGTGCAACACCGGGACTTCCCGGGAGGTCACCCATCCCAGTACTACTCCGGCCCAAGCGCGCTTAACTGCGGAGTTCTGATGGGATCCGGTGCACTAACGCTGGTATGATCGCACCCGTTATGAGCTTGTCGCAGTGTGTACTTAGCAAACCACGACCCACGTGCGAATCCACCCCGGCCACCCACCCCCGTCGAGGTGCACACCCTCCCTCGCGAAGTGCGCCCCGTTCGCCAAGTGTGAGCCCTGCCCGGGTGCGCGCACCTTGCTAGGGCGTCGGGTGTGCACCCGGCCCGGCCTACGTGCGTGCACCTGGACGGGGCGTCGTGTGCGTGCAGTGTCCCGTCTGCAACGCGGTGCCCACACACCACCTCGGGCGCAACGACCTGCGCTCACATGTGGGCCGAGTGCACCTTGGTGCATGTTCGGGGCGCCTCGGGTGCACGCTCGATCTTGCCCCGGTGCACCAAGGCGCTCGGTTTGCCCCGGGTGCGCACTTGGTGCAAGGTGGGCACCCAAAATAGGGATCAAGCACCAAAACACAAGTTTCGGGATGCAAAATGGGACCCAAGGACCACAAATGCGTTCCAAGACCCATGATGGGTCCACGAGAACAAAAATGTGTTCCGAGACTTAATAAACAAATATTGGGTTTTAGGAGAAGAAACATGCTCTGATGCCCAAAACGAGAATCGACCCCGAAAAGGCCACAGGCCAAAAGTGGGATGCGAGACAAAAAAAAATGGGACCCGAGGACCAAAATTGGGTTCCCAGGTCGAAGACAGGGCAACCGGACAAGAAACGACCTCTAAGGCTCGAAATGAGTCCCGACGACTAAAACTTGACAAGAAGCACCCATCAGGCACCCAACTCGACACCCATGGGATGCCGACCCACCCGGGCTTCCACCTAGCACACCTTGGCACCCACCCACCCTCGCACCCAACCTCGCACCCAACTTAGCACCTTTGAACCCACATTGGCACTCACCCTGACCCTGGCACCTTGGAACCCACATTGGCACTCACCTTGACCCTGGCACCCACCTTTGCACTCACCTTGGGACCCACCCTGGCTCCCACCTCGGCACCCACCCAGACACCCACCTTGGTTCCTTGGCACCCACCTTGGATCCTTGGCACCCACCCCGACACCCACCTTGGCACGCAACTTGGCTACTTGCCACCCACCTTGGCTCCTTGACGCCCACCCCGACAACCACCCCGTGACCTACCCTGGCTAGGGTTGGTGCACACCCACCCTGGTGCCCACCTTGGCACCCACCCCATGACCCACCTTGGCACGCACCTTAGTACCCACCCCGTTACCCACCCTAGGACCCACCCCGTGACCCACCTTGGCCAGGGTGGGTGCCTTGGTGCGCACAACTTGCCTGGGCTGCACACCAGGGCGGGCTCAAGATGGCACCCGCGTTCCGTTTTTTTCACTATCTTTCAAAACGGAAATTTTAAAATCTCGTTTTTTTTTTTTTTTTGCCTTTTCTGGAAATTAGTGAAGGCAGCGCATCAAAGGTGCGCAATGCTGGTGCGAACCCGGGAGCGCTCCGATGTGTGCTCCAAGGTGCGGCGTGCACGAAGTCCGAGCCCGGCTTGCCCCGGGTGCGCACCTCGCGTGCACCTTCGCCGGGGTGAGCACCTTGGCTGGGTTGCGCGCCCTGGTGCGCACCAAGGAGCGCTCTGAAGTGTGCTCCAAGGTGCGGCGTGCACGAAGTCGGAGCTCGGTTTGCCCCGGGTGTGCACCTCGGGTGCGCACCTCGCGTGCACCTTCGCTGCGGTGGGCACCTTGGCTGGGTTGCGCGCCTTGATGGGCACCATGCAGTGCACGAAGTCGGAGCCCGGTTTGCCCCGGGCGCGCACCTCCGCCAGGGTGGGCACCTTGGTGCGCACAACTTGCCTGGGCTGCGCACCAGGAAGGGCTCAAGATGGCACCCGCGTTCCGTTTTTTTCACTATCTTTCAGAACGGAAATTTTAAAATATCGTTTTTTTTTGCCTTTTCTGGAAATTAGTGAAGGCAGCGCATCAAAGGTGCGCAACGCTGGTGCGAACCTGGGAGCGCTCCGATGTGTGCTCCAAGGTGCGGCGTGCACGAAGTCGGAGCCCGGTTTGCCCCGGGTGCGCCCTGGTGGGCACCATGGTGCGCACCAAGGAGCGCTCCGAAGTGTGCTCCAAGGTGCGGCCTGCACGAAGTCGGAGCCCGGTTTGCCCCGGGCGTGCACCGCGGGTGGGCACCTTGGTGCGCATGCCTTGCCTGGGCTGCGCACCAGGGCGGGCTCAAGATGGCACCCGCGTTCCGTTTTTTTCACTATCTTTCAAAACGGAAATTTTAAAATCTCATTTTTTTTTGCCTTTTCTGGAAATTAGTGAAGGCAGCGCATCAAAGGTGCGCACCTCGCTGCCCACCACGGTGCGCAACGCCGGTGGGCACCCGGGAGTGCTTCGAAGTGTGCTCCAAGGTGCTGCGTGCACGTTGTCGGAGCCCGGTTTGCCCCGGGTGCGCACCTCGCGTGCACCTTCGTCGGGGTGGGCACCTTGGCTGGGTTTGCCCCGGCTGCGCTCCGAAGCGGGGTTATTGGAGCGCCGCCTCTTTTTTTGTCGGAGCGTTTGGTGGGGTTTCTCGCATTGGCTCTTCCCAGGCCCGGTTGCCACCCTGGCGCGCACGAAGTCGGAAGTAGGGTTAATTGCCCGGGTGCGCACCTTTGCCAGGGTGGGCACCTTACCTGGGCTGTGCACCAGGGCGGGCTCAAGATGGCACCCGCGTTCCGTTTTTTTCACTATCTTTCAAAACGGAAATTTTAAAATCTCCTCTTTTTTTTGCCTTTTCTGGAAATTAGTGAAGGCAGCGCATCAAAGGTGCGCACCTCGCTGCCCACCTTGGTGTGCTCTGAGGTGCGCACCCGGGAGCGCTACGAAGTGTGCTCCAAGGTGCGGCGTGCACGTTGTCGGAGCCCGGTTTGCCCCGGGTGCGCACCTCGCCTGCACCTTGGCCGGGGTGGGCACCCTGGCTGGGTTTGCCCAGGGTGCGCTCCGAAGCGGGGTTACTGGAGCGCCCCCTCTTTTTTTGTCAGAGCGTTTGGTGGGGTTTCTCGCATTGGCTCTTCCCAGGCCCGGTTGTTGGGTGCGCTCCCACCCTGGCGCGCGCGAAGTTGGAAGTTGGGTTAATTGCCCGGGCGCGCACCTTCGCCAGGGTGGGCACCTTGGTGCGCACACCTTGGCTGGGCTGCGCACCAGGGCGGGCTCAAGATGGCACCAGCATTCCCTTTTTCTCACTATCTTTCAAAACGGAAATTTTAAAATCTCGTTTTTTTTTGCCTTTTATGGAAATTAGTGAAGGCATCGCATCAAAGGTGCGCACCTCGCTGCCCACCTTGGTGTGCTCCGAGGTGCCCACCACGGTGCGCTCCGAGGTGCCCACCACGGTGCGCAACGCCGGTGCGAACCCGGGAGCGCCCCGATGTGTGCTCCAAGGTGCGGCGTGCACGAAGCCGGACCCCGGTTTGCCCCGGGTGCGCACCTCGCGTGCACCTTGGTGCGCACACCTTGGCTGGGTTGCGCGGCCTGGTGGGCACCATGGTGCGCACCAAGGAGCGCTCCGAAGTGTGCTCCAAGGTGCGGCGTGCACGAAGTCCTAGCCCGGTTTGCCCCGGGTGCGCACCTTCGCCGCGGTGGGCACCATGGCGTGCACGAAGTCGGAGCCCGGTTTGCCCCGGGTGCGCACCTCGCGTGCACCTTCGCCGGGGTGGGCACCTCGGCTGGGTTGCGCGCCCTGGTGCGCACCAAGGAGCGCTCCGAAGTGTGCTCCAAGGTGCGGCGTGCACGAAGTCGGAGCCCGGTTTGCCCCGGGTGCGCACCTTCGCCGCGGTGGGCACCCTGGTGCGCACCATGGCGTGCACGAAGTCGGAGCCCGGTTTGCCCCGGGTGCGCACCTCGCGTGCACCTTCGGCGGGGTTGCGCGCCCTGGTGCGCACCAAGGAGCGCTCCGAAGTGTGCTCCAAGGTGCGGCGTGCACGAAGTCGGAGCCCGGTTTGCCCCGGGTGCGCACCTCGCGTGCACCTTCGGCGGGGTTGCGCGCCCTGGTGGGCACCATGGTGCGCACCAAGGAGCGCTCCGAAGTGTGCTCCAAGGTGCGGCGTGCACGAAGTCGGAGCCCGGTTTGCCCCGGGTGCGCACCTCGCGTGCACCTTCGCCGCGGTGGGCACCATGGCGTGCACGAAGTCGGAGCCCGGTTTGCCCCGGGTGCGCACCTCGCGTGCACCTTCGCCGGGGTGGGCACCTCGGCTGGGTTGCGCGCCCTGGTGCGCACCAAGGAGCGCTCCGAAGTGTGCTCCAAGGTGCGGCGTGCACGAAGTCGGAGCCCGGTTTGCCCCGGGTGCGCACCTCGCGTGCACCTTCGCCGCGGTGGGCACCATGGCGTGCACGAAGTCGGAGCCCGGTTTGCCCCGGGTGCGCACCCCGCGTGCACCTTCGCCGGGGTGGGCACCTCGGCTGGGTTGCGCGCCCTGGTGCGCACCAAGGAGCGCTCCGAAGTGTGCTCCAAGGTGCGGCGTGCACGAAGTCGGAGCCCGGTTTGCCCCGGGTGCGCACCTCGCGTGCACCTTCGCCGCGGTGGGCACCTTGGCTGGGTTGGGCACCATTGAGCGCTCCGAAGTGTGCTCCAAGGTGCGCACCATGGCCCTCCAAGGTGCGCAGCATGGCGTGCACGAAGTCGGAGCCCGGTTTGCCCCGGGTGCGCACCTCGCGTGCACCTTCGCCAGGGTGGGCACCTCGGTGCGCACACCTTCTCAATGTTTTCTTGCCTTTTCTGGAAATTGGTGAAGGCAGCGCATCAAAGGTGCGCACCTCGGTGTGCTCCGAGGTGCGAACCCGAGAGCGCTCCGAGGTGCCCACGAAGTCGAAAGTCGGGTTAATTGCATTGTTTTCCCCGGGTGCGCTCCGAGGTGCGCAACATCGGTGCGCACCAAGGAGGGCTCCGAAGTGTGCTCCAAGGTGCGCACGATTCGGAGCTCGGTTTGCCCGGGGTGCGCACACCTTGGCTGGGTTGCGCACCCTTTGTGCGCTCCAAGGTGCGCACGAAGTCGGAGCTCGGTTTGCCCCGGGTGCGCACCTTCGCCAGGGTGCGCACCTTGATGCGCACGCCTTGGCTGGGCTGCGCACCTTGGTGGGCGCCATGGTGCGCACCTTTCGTGCGCTCCAAGGTGCGCACGAAGTCGGAGCTCGGTTTGCCCCGGGTGCGCACCTTGGTGGGCGCCATGGTGCACTCCGAGGTGCCCAAGATTGGTGCGCACCAAGGAGCGCTCCGAAGTGCGCTCCAAGGTGCGCAGGTGCGCGCGAAGTCGAAAGTTGGGTTAATTGTCCGGTTTGCCTCGGGTGCGCACCTTGCGTGCACCTTCGCCAGGGTGGGCGCCTTGGTGCGCACACCTTGGCTGGGCTGCGCACCCGGGCGCGCACACCTTGGCACCCGCGTTTCCTTCATTTTAAATTTTTTTTTTTTACAATCTCTCAAGTGGGAAATTCTATAATCTCAACTTTTTTTGCCTTTTCAGGAAACTTTTGAATGGAGCGCATCATTGGTGCGCTCCGAAGTGTGCTCCAAGGTGCGCACCTCTGGTGTGCTCCAAAGCTCTCTCCAGCTGCGTGCACCTGCCCCGGCCGCGCACCCGGCCCCGCCCAGCTTCGCTCACCTGTCCCGGGCGTCTGGTGCGGAACCTTAGAGTAAGAAACATCACCGTGCACCTTGGCCAACGTGCGCGACTCGACCGAGCGCGCACTGGCCGAGGTGCACACCGATTTCACCTGGGTGCGCGCGCAGCACCTCGGGCGCACCGGGGTGCGCGCACAACGCCCGGGTTGCACCGTGGCCTGTGTGCTCGGGGCGCCTCGGGTGCGCGCTCGGTGTCGCCCCCCGCGCGCGCGGTAGTGCGGGCAGCGCACCCCGGCCCGGCCCGGCCCCGACGAGAACGCAAACGGGCAAAAGGTTTATTCAAATAGCATTGCGACGCCCGGCGAAAAACTAAAAAAGGGTGCAACACCGGGACTTCCCGGGAGGTCACCCATCCCAGTACTACTCCGGCCCAAGCGCGCTTAACTGCGGAGTTCTGATGGGATCCGGTGCACTAACGCTGGTATGATCGCACCCGTTATGAGCTTGTCGCAGTGTGTACTTAGCAAACCGCGACCCACGTGCGAATCCACCCCGGCCACCCACCCCCGTCGAGGTGCACACCCTCCCTCGCGAAGTGCGCCCCGTTCGCCAAGTGTGAGCCCTGCCCGGGTGCGCGCACCTTGCTAGGGCGTCGGGTGTGCACCCGGCCCGGCCTACGTGCGTGCACCTGGACGGGGCGTCGTGTGCGTGCAGTGTCCCGTCTGCAACGCGGTGCCCACACACCACCTCGGGCGCAACGACCTGCGCTCACATGTGGGCCGAGTGCACCTTGGTGCATGTTCGGGGCGCCTCGGGTGCACGCTCGATCTTGCCCCGGTGCACCAAGGCGCTCGGTTTGCCCCGGGTGCGCACTTGGTGCAAGGTGGGCACCCAAAATAGGGATCAAGCACCAAAACACAAGTTTCGGGATGCAAAATGGGACCCAAGGACCACAAATGCGTTCCAAGACCCATGATGGGTCCACGAGAACAAAAATGTGTTCCGAGACTTAATAAACAAATATTGGGTTTTAGGAGAAGAAACATGCTCTGATGCCCAAAACGAGAATCGACCCCGAAAAGGCCACAGGCCAAAAGTGGGATGCGAGACAAAAAAAAATGGGACCCGAGGACCAAAATTGGGTTCCCAGGTCGAAGACAGGGCAACCGGACAAGAAACGACCTCTAAGGCTCGAAATGAGTCCCGACGACTAAAACTTGACAAGAAGCACCCATCAGGCACCCAACTCGACACCCATGGGATGCCGACCCACCCGGGCTTCCACCTAGCACACCTTGGCACCCACCCACCCTCGCACCCAACCTCGCACCCAACTTAGCACCTTTGAACCCACATTGGCACTCACCCTGACCCTGGCACCTTGGAACCCACATTGGCACTCACCTTGACCCTGGCACCCACCTTTGCACTCACCTTGGGACCCACCCTGGCTCCCACCTCGGCACCCACCCAGACACCCACCTTGGTTCCTTGGCACCCACCTTGGATCCTTGGCACCCACCCCGACACCCACCTTGGCACGCAACTTGGCTACTTGCCACCCACCTTGGCTCCTTGACGCCCACCCCGACAACCACCCCGTGACCTACCCTGGCTAGGGTTGGTGCACACCCACCCTGGTGCCCACCTTGGCACCCACCCCATGACCCACCTTGGCACGCACCTTAGTACCCACCCCGTTACCCACCCTAGGACCCACCCCGTGACCCACCTTGGCCAGGGTGGGTGCCTTGGTGCGCACAACTTGCCTGGGCTGCACACCAGGGCGGGCTCAAGATGGCACCCGCGTTCCGTTTTTTTCACTATCTTTCAAAACGGAAATTTTAAAATCTCGTTTTTTTTTTTTTTTTGCCTTTTCTGGAAATTAGTGAAGGCAGCGCATCAAAGGTGCGCAATGCTGGTGCGAACCCGGGAGCGCTCCGATGTGTGCTCCAAGGTGCGGCGTGCACGAAGTCCGAGCCCGGCTTGCCCCGGGTGCGCACCTCGCGTGCACCTTCGCCGGGGTGAGCACCTTGGCTGGGTTGCGCGCCCTGGTGCGCACCAAGGAGCGCTCTGAAGTGTGCTCCAAGGTGCGGCGTGCACGAAGTCGGAGCTCGGTTTGCCCCGGGTGTGCACCTCGGGTGCGCACCTCGCGTGCACCTTCGCTGCGGTGGGCACCTTGGCTGGGTTGCGCGCCTTGGTGGGCACCATGCAGTGCACGAAGTCGGAGCCCGGTTTGCCCCGGGCGCGCACCTCCGCCAGGGTGGGCACCTTGGTGCGCACAACTTGCCTGGGCTGCGCACCAGGAAGGGCTCAAGATGGCACCCGCGTTCCGTTTTTTTCACTATCTTTCAGAACGGAAATTTTAAAATATCGTTTTTTTTTGCCTTTTCTGGAAATTAGTGAAGGCAGCGCATCAAAGGTGCGCAACGCTGGTGCGAACCTGGGAGCGCTCCGATGTGTGCTCCAAGGTGCGGCGTGCACGAAGTCGGAGCCCGGTTTGCCCCGGGTGCGCCCTGGTGGGCACCATGGTGCGCACCAAGGAGCGCTCCGAAGTGTGCTCCAAGGTGCGGCCTGCACGAAGTCGGAGCCCGGTTTGCCCCGGGCGTGCACCGCGGGTGGGCACCTTGGTGCGCATGCCTTGCCTGGGCTGCGCACCAGGGCGGGCTCAAGATGGCACCCGCGTTCCGTTTTTTTCACTATCTTTCAAAACGGAAATTTTAAAATCTCATTTTTTTTTGCCTTTTCTGGAAATTAGTGAAGGCAGCGCATCAAAGGTGCGCACCTCGCTGCCCACCACGGTGCGCAACGCCGGTGGGCACCCGGGAGTGCTTCGAAGTGTGCTCCAAGGTGCTGCGTGCACGTTGTCGGAGCCCGGTTTGCCCCGGGTGCGCACCTCGCGTGCACCTTCGTCGGGGTGGGCACCTTGGCTGGGTTTGCCCCGGCTGCGCTCCGAAGCGGGGTTATTGGAGCGCCGCCTCTTTTTTTGTCGGAGCGTTTGGTGGGGTTTCTCGCATTGGCTCTTCCCAGGCCCGGTTGCCACCCTGGCGCGCACGAAGTCGGAAGTAGGGTTAATTGCCCGGGTGCGCACCTTTGCCAGGGTGGGCACCTTACCTGGGCTGTGCACCCGGGCGGGCTCAAGATGGCACCCGCGTTCCGTTTTTTTCACTATCTTTCAAAACGGAAATTTTAAAATCTCCTCTTTTTTTTGCCTTTTCTGGAAATTAGTGAAGGCAGCGCATCAAAGGTGCGCACCTCGCTGCCCACCTTGGTGTGCTCTGAGGTGCGCACCCGGGAGCGCTACGAAGTGTGCTCCAAGGTGCGGCGTGCACGTTGTCGGAGCCCGGTTTGCCCCGGGTGCGCACCTCGCCTGCACCTTGGCCGGGGTGGGCACCCTGGCTGGGTTTGCCCAGGGTGCGCTCCGAAGCGGGGTTACTGGAGCGCCCCCTCTTTTTTTGTCAGAGCGTTTGGTGGGGTTTCTCGCATTGGCTCTTCCCAGGCCCGGTTGTTGGGTGCGCTCCCACCCTGGCGCGCGCGAAGTTGGAAGTTGGGTTAATTGCCCGGGCGCGCACCTTCGCCAGGGTGGGCACCTTGGTGCGCACACCTTGGCTGGGCTGCGCACCAGGGCGGGCTCAAGATGGCACCAGCATTCCCTTTTTCTCACTATCTTTCAAAACGGAAATTTTAAAATCTCGTTTTCTTTTGCCTTTTATGGAAATTAGTGAAGGCATCGCATCAAAGGTGCGCACCTCGCTGCCCACCTTGGTGTGCTCCGAGGTGCCCACCACGGTGCGCTCCGAGGTGCCCACCACGGTGCGCAACGCCGGTGCGAACCCGGGAGCGCCCCGATGTGTGCTCCAAGGTGCGGCGTGCACGAAGCCGGACCCCGGTTTGCCCCGGGTGCGCACCTCGCGTGCACCTTGGTGCGCACACCTTGGCTGGGTTGCGCGGCCTGGTGGGCACCATGGTGCGCACCAAGGAGCGCTCCGAAGTGTGCTCCAAGGTGCGGCGTGCACGAAGTCCTAGCCCGGTTTGCCCCGGGTGCGCACCTTCGCCGCGGTGGGCACCATGGCGTGCACGAAGTCGGAGCCCGGTTTGCCCCGGGTGCGCACCTCGCGTGCACCTTCGCCGGGGTGGGCACCTCGGCTGGGTTGCGCGCCCTGGTGCGCACCAAGGAGCGCTCCGAAGTGTGCTCCAAGGTGCGGCGTGCACGAAGTCGGAGCCCGGTTTGCCCCGGGTGCGCACCTTCGCCGCGGTGGGCACCCTGGTGCGCACCATGGCGTGCACGAAGTCGGAGCCCGGTTTGCCCCGGGTGCGCACCTCGCGTGCACCTTCGGCGGGGTTGCGCGCCCTGGTGCGCACCAAGGAGCGCTCCGAAGTGTGCTCCAAGGTGCGGCGTGCACGAAGTCGGAGCCCGGTTTGCCCCGGGTGCGCACCTCGCGTGCACCTTCGGCGGGGTTGCGCGCCCTGGTGGGCACCATGGTGCGCACCAAGGAGCGCTCCGAAGTGTGCTCCAAGGTGCGGCGTGCACGAAGTCGGAGCCCGGTTTGCCCCGGGTGCGCACCTCGCGTGCACCTTCGCCGCGGTGGGCACCATGGCGTGCACGAAGTCGGAGCCCGGTTTGCCCCGGGTGCGCACCTCGCGTGCACCTTCGCCGGGGTGGGCACCTCGGCTGGGTTGCGCGCCCTGGTGCGCACCAAGGAGCGCTCCGAAGTGTGCTCCAAGGTGCGGCGTGCACGAAGTCGGAGCCCGGTTTGCCCCGGGTGCGCACCTCGCGTGCACCTTCGCCGCGGTGGGCACCATGGCGTGCACGAAGTCGGAGCCCGGTTTGCCTCGGGTGCGCACCCCGCGTGCACCTTCGCCGGGGTGGGCACCTCGGCTGGGTTGCGCGCCCTGGTGCGCACCAAGGAGCGCTCCGAAGTGTGCTCCAAGGTGCGGCGTGCACGAAGTCGGAGCCCGGTTTGCCCCGGGTGCGCACCTCGCGTGCACCTTCGCCGCGGTGGGCACCTTGGCTGGGTTGGGCACCATTGAGCGCTCCGAAGTGTGCTCCAAGGTGCGCACCATGGCCCTCCAAGGTGCGCAGCATGGCGTGCACGAAGTCGGAGCCCGGTTTGCCCCGGGTGCGCACCTCGCGTGCACCTTCGCCAGGGTGGGCACCTCGGTGCGCACACCTTCTCAATGTTTTCTTGCCTTTTCTGGAAATTGGTGAAGGCAGCGCATCAAAGGTGCGCACCTCGGTGTGCTCCGAGGTGCGAACCCGAGAGCGCTCCGAGGTGCCCACGAAGTCGAAAGTCGGGTTAATTGCATTGTTTTCCCCGGGTGCGCTCCGAGGTGCGCAACATCGGTGCGCACCAAGGAGGGCTCCGAAGTGTGCTCCAAGGTGCGCACGATTCGGAGCTCGGTTTGCCCGGGGTGCGCACACCTTGGCTGGGTTGCGCACCCTTTGTGCGCTCCAAGGTGCGCACGAAGTCGGAGCTCGGTTTGCCCCGGGTGCGCACCTTCGCCAGGGTGCGCACCTTGATGCGCACGCCTTGGCTGGGCTGCGCACCTTGGTGGGCGCCATGGTGCGCACCTTTCGTGCGCTCCAAGGTGCGCACGAAGTCGGAGCTCGGTTTGCCCCGGGTGCGCACCTTGGTGGGCGCCATGGTGCACTCCGAGGTGCCCAAGATTGGTGCGCAACAAGGAGCGCTCCGAAGTGCGCTCCAAGGTGCGCAGGTGCGCGCGAAGTCGAAAGTTGGGTTAATTGTCCGGTTTGCCTCGGGTGCGCACCTTGCGTGCACCTTCGCCAGGGTGGGCGCCTTGGTGCGCACACCTTGGCTGGGCTGCGCACCCGGGCGCGCACACCTTGGCACCCGCGTTTCCTTCATTTTAAATTTTTTTTTTTTACAATCTCTCAAGTGGGAAATTCTATAATCTCAACTTTTTTTGCCTTTTCAGGAAACTTTTGAATGGAGCGCATCATTGGTGCGCTCCGAAGTGTGCTCCAAGGTGCGCACCTCTGGTGTGCTCCAAAGCTCTCTCCAGCTGCGTGCACCTGCCCCGGCCGCGCACCCGGCCCCGCCCAGCTTCGCTCACCTGTCCCGGGCGTCTGGTGCGGAACCTTAGAGTAAGAAACATCACCGTGCACCTTGGCCAACGTGCGCGACTCGACCGAGCGCGCACTGGCCGAGGTGCACACCGATTTCACCTGGGTGCGCGCGCAGCACCTCGGGCGCACCGGGGTGCGCGCACAACGCCCGGGTTGCACCGTGGCCTGTGTGCTCGGGGCGCCTCGGGTGCGCGCTCGGTGTCGCCCCCCGCGCGCGCGGTAGTGCGGGCAGCGCACCCCGGCCCGGCCCGGCCCCGACGAGAACGCAAACGGGCAAAAGGTTTATTCAAATAGCATTGCGACGCCCGGCGAAAAACTAAAAAAGGGTGCAACACCGGGACTTCCCGGGAGGTCACCCATCCCAGTACTACTCCGGCCCAAGCGCGCTTAACTGCGGAGTTCTGATGGGATCCGGTGCACTAACGCTGGTATGATCGCACCCGTTATGAGCTTGTCGCAGTGTGTACTTAGCAAACCGCGACCCACGTGCGAATCCACCCCGGCCACCCACCCCCGTCGAGGTGCACACCCTCCCTCGCGAAGTGCGCCCCGTTCGCCAAGTGTGAGCCCTGCCCGGGTGCGCGCACCTTGCTAGGGCGTCGGGTGTGCACCCGGCCCGGCCTACGTGCGTGCACCTGGACGGGGCGTCGTGTGCGTGCAGTGTCCCGTCTGCAACGCGGTGCCCACACACCACCTCGGGCGCAACGACCTGCGCTCACATGTGGGCCGAGTGCACCTTGGTGCATGTTCGGGGCGCCTCGGGTGCACGCTCGATCTTGCCCCGGTGCACCAAGGCGCTCGGTTTGCCCCGGGTGCGCACTTGGTGCAAGGTGGGCACCCAAAATAGGGATCAAGCACCAAAACACAAGTTTCGGGATGCAAAATGGGACCCAAGGACCACAAATGCGTTCCAAGACCCATGATGGGTCCACGAGAACAAAAATGTGTTCCGAGACTTAATAAACAAATATTGGGTTTTAGGAGAAGAAACATGCTCTGATGCCCAAAACGAGAATCGACCCCGAAAAGGCCACAGGCCAAAAGTGGGATGCGAGACAAAAAAAAATGGGACCCGAGGACCAAAATTGGGTTCCCAGGTCGAAGACAGGGCAACCGGACAAGAAACGACCTCTAAGGCTCGAAATGAGTCCCGACGACTAAAACTTGACAAGAAGCACCCATCAGGCACCCAACTCGACACCCATGGGATGCCGACCCACCCGGGCTTCCACCTAGCACACCTTGGCACCCACCCACCCTCGCACCCAACCTCGCACCCAACTTAGCACCTTTGAACCCACATTGGCACTCACCCTGACCCTGGCACCTTGGAACCCACATTGGCACTCACCTTGACCCTGGCACCCACCTTTGCACTCACCTTGGGACCCACCCTGGCTCCCACCTCGGCACCCACCCAGACACCCACCTTGGTTCCTTGGCACCCACCTTGGATCCTTGGCACCCACCCCGACACCCACCTTGGCACGCAACTTGGCTACTTGCCACCCACCTTGGCTCCTTGACGCCCACCCCGACAACCACCCCGTGACCTACCCTGGCTAGGGTTGGTGCACACCCACCCTGGTGCCCACCTTGGCACCCACCCCATGACCCACCTTGGCACGCACCTTAGTACCCACCCCGTTACCCACCCTAGGACCCACCCCGTGACCCACCTTGGCCAGGGTGGGTGCACCCACCCTGGTGCCCACCTTGGCACCCACCCATCCTAGCACCCAGCCTGTGACCGGGCTTGGAACCCAACCTTGCACCCGTCTTGGCCAGTGTGGGTGCGCACCCATCCTGGCACCCACGTTGTGACACACCCTTTAACCCACGCACCCTAGCAGCCACGTTGGCACCCACCTTGGAACACAACCTAGCAACTTGGCACCCACCCCGTGACCCACCTTGGCATCCACCATAGCAGTCGCCCACTTGGCACCCACCTTGGAACCCAAGTTGGCACCCACCTCGGCACCCACCTTGACACTTGTGGACCCACCTTGCCACTCACCCTAGCATCGACCCATCCTAGCACCCACCCTGGCACCTTTGCACCCTAGCACTCACCCATCCTAGCACCTAACCTGTGACCCACCTTGACACTCACCCTCGCACCCACCTTGGAACCCAACCTAGCACCCACCCACCCTGACACCAACCCTAGCACCTACCCACCCTTGCACCCACCCTGTGACCCATCTTGGCACCCACCCATCCTACCACTCAACCTATCACCCACCTTCTCACCCACCTTGGCATCCACCTTAGCACCCACCCACACTGGCACCTTGGCACCCACCTCGGGCAAGGTGGGTGCACACCCACCCTGACACCCAATTTAGAACCAACCGAGCATGTTACCCACCTTGGCACCCACATTGCAGCCCACCCTAGTACCCACCCTATGACCCACATTGGCATCCACACCCTAGCACCCAGGCACCTCGACACCCGCCTTGACACGCACCCTAGCACTAAACCTGTGACCCACCTTGGAACTCACCCTAGAACCCACCCACCCTGTGAACCACCTTGGCATCCACCTTAGCACCCACCCACCTTGGCACCCACTCTAGCACTCACCCATCCTAACACCCAACTTGTTACCCACCTTGGCACCCGCCCTCGCGTCCACCTTGAAACCCACCCTAGCACCCACCCACGCAGGAGCCCACCTTGGCACCCAACCTAACACCCACGCATCCTGGCACCCAACTTGTGACCCACCTTGGAACCCACCCTAGTACCCACCTTTGAACCCACTATATCACCAACCCACCTTGGCACCCACCCTATGACCCTCTTTGGAATCCACCCTAGCACGCACCCACCCTGGCACCCACCATGGAGCGCACCCTAGCACCCACCCACCTCGGCACGCACCTCAACACCCACCTTGGTGTGCGCACTGCGCCAACCTCTCAAAGACCCTATGTGGTGCGCTCCAAAGTGTACACCTTTGGTGCGCTCCAAGGTGCGCACCTTTGGTGCACACCGAGGTGCACACCAAAGTGTGCACCGAGGTGAGCACCAAAGTGCACTCCAAGGTGCACACCAAGGCGTGCACCTTTGGTGCGGTCAATGCAAACGAATTCGGAAGTTGGGGTCGATGTCCTAATCGCTGCTGCAGACTACACGTATGAGAATCGGACAAATAGCTTTATATAGGGGAGGTGTTGCGTTTGATGGGTCGACTCCCCTGGTTGTGTGCACTGCACCAACTTCAAAGACCCTGTCTTGTTTAAGAAGTCAAAAGTTGGGGTGGATGTCCTAATCATTGCTGCAGTCTACGCATGTATGAGAATCAGACAAATAGCTTATATAGGGGAGGTGTTGCATTCGGTGGGTTGACTCCCCTGGTTGTGCGCACTGCGCCAACCTCAAAGACCCCGCATAGCAGAAGAAGTCGGAAGTCGGATTTTGGTGAGCACCAAGGCGTGCACCTTTGGTGCGGTCAACGCAGACGAATTCAGAAGTTGGGGTGGATGTCCTAATCGTTGTTGCAGGCTACACATGTATGAGAATCAGACAAATAGCTTATATAGGGGAGGTGTTGGGTTTGATGGGTCAACTCCCTTGGTTGTGCGCATTACGCCAACCTCAAAGACCTTGTTTTCGTTAAGAAGTCAAAAGTTGGGGTCAATGTCCTAATGGCTCCTGTAGGCTACACATGTATGAGAATCGGACAAATAGCTTATATAGGGGAGGTGTTGGGTTTGATGGGTCGACTCCCCTGGTTGTGCGCATTACGTCAACCTCAAAGACCTTGTTTTCGTTAAGAAGTCAAAAGTTGGGGTCGATGTCCTAATTGCTCCTGTAGACTACACATGTATGAGAATCAGACAAATAGCTTATATAGGGGAGGTGTTGGGTTTGATGGGTTGACTCCCCTAGTTGTTCGCATTACACCAACCTCAAAGACCTTGTTTTCGTTTAGAAGCCGAAAGTTGGGGTCGATGTCCTAATTGCTCCTGCAGGCTACGCATGTATGAGAATCAGACAAATAGCTTATATAGGGGAGGTGTTGGGTTTGATGGGTCGACTCCCCTGGTTGTGCGCATTGCGCCAACCTCAAAGACCCTGCATTGCGGATGAAGTCGAAAGTCAGAGTTTGGTGTGCTACAAGGTGTGGTCGAAGGTGCTCACCTAGGTGTGCACCTTTGGAGCGCAGGAAAAGTGCCCTCCAAAAGTGCGCACCTTTGGAGTGCACAAAAGTGCCCTCCAAAAGTGCGCACCTTTGGAGCGCACAAAAGTGCCCTCCAAAAAGTGCCCTCCAAAAGTGCGCACCTTTGGAGCGCACAAAAGTGCCCTCCAAAAAGTGCCCTCCAAAAGTGCGCACCTTTGGAGTGCAGAAAAGTGCCCTCCAAAAAGTGCCCTCCAAAAGTGTGCACCTTTGGAGTGCACAAAAGTGCCCTCCAAAAGTGCGCACCTTTGGAGCGCAGAAAAGTGCCCTCCAAAAAGTGCCCTCCAAAAGTGCGCACCTTTGGAGCGCAGAAAAGTGCCCTCCAAAAAGTGCCCTCCAAAAGTGCGCACCTTTGGAGCGCAGAAAAGTGCCCTCCAAAAAGTGCCCTCCAAAAGTGCGCACCTTTGGAGCGCAGAAAAGTGCCCTCCAAAAAGTGCCCTCCAAAAGTGCGCACCTTTGGAGCGCACAAAAGTGCCCTCCAAAAAGTGCCCTCCAAAAGTGCGCACCTTTGGAGCGCACAAAAGTGCCCTCCAAAAGTGCGCACCTTTGGAGCGCACAAAAGTGCCCTCCAAAAGTGCGCACTTTTGGTGCGCACCAAGGCGCTGGTTCGGTCGTTGCAGGCGAGTTCGGAAGTTGGGGTCGATGTCCTGAGCGGAGGTGCAAACTACACAGGTGTCGGAATCGGACAAATAGCTTATATAGGGGAGGTGTATGCTTCGATGGGTCGACTCCCCAGGTTGAGCGCACCGCGCCAACCTCAAAGACCCTACGGTATGGATGAAGTCGGAAGTTGGGTCCGATGACCGATTCGATTAGTAGGTATGCTCATGAGGTCGAATTTGGGTCCGATGACCTGCCATGTGCAGGAAGGCGAATGTTGGCACTGTGCGTTGCAAGGTGCACACCAAGGTGCTGGTGCGGTCTTTTTAGTCGAGTCGGAAGTTGGGGTCGATGTCCTGATCGGAGGTGCAAGCTACACAGGTGTGGGAATCGGACAAATAGCTTATATAGGGGAGGTGTATGCTTCGTTGGGTCGACTCCCCGGGTTGAGCGCACCGCGCCAACCTCAAAGACCCTACGGTATGGATGAAGTCGGAAGTTGGGTCCGATGACCGATTCGATATGTAGGCATACTCGCGAGGTCGGAATTTGGGTCCGATGACCTGCCATGTGCAGGAAGGCGAATGTTGGCACTGTGCGTTGCAAGGTGCGCACCAAGGCGCTGGTTCGGTCGTTGCAGGCGAGTTCGGAAGTTGGGGTCGATGTCCTGATCGGAGGTGCAAACTACACAGGTGTGGGAATCGGACAAATAGCTTATATAGGGGAGGTGTATGCTTCGTTGGGTCGACTCCCCGGGTTGAGCGCACCGCGCCAACCTCAAAGACCCTACGGTATGGATGAAGTCGGAAGTTGTGTCCGATGACCGATTCGATATGTAGGCATACTCGCGAGGTCGGAATTTGGGTCCGATGACCTGCCATGTGCAGGAAGGCGAATGTTTGGGACTGTGCGTCGCAAGGTGCGCACCAAGGCGCTGGTGCCGTCGTTGCAGTCGAGTTCGGAAGTTGGGGTCGATGTCCTGGTCAGAGGTGCAAACTACACAGGTGTGGGAATCGGACAAATAGCTTATATAGGGGAGGTGTATGCTTCGATGGGTCGACTCCCCGGGTTGAGCGCACCGCGCCAACCTCAAAGACCCTACAGTATGGATGAAGTCGGAAGTTGGGTCCGATGACCGATTCGATACGTAGGCATATTGGCGAGGTCTGAATTTGTGTCCGATGACCTGCCATGCGCAGGAAGGCGGAATTTGGGTCCGATGACCGAGTTGATGGCGTGCCATGCGCAGAAAGGCGGAATTTGGGTCCGATGACCGAGTTGATGTTGATGGCCCGCCATGCACAGGAAGGCGGAATTTGGGGTCCGATGACCGATTTGAAGGCGTGCCATGCGCAGAAAGGCGGAGTTTGGGTCCGATGACCGAGTTGATATTGATGGCCCGCCATGCGCAGGAAGGCGGAAATTTGGGTCCGATGACCTGACATACGCATGGAGTCCGACTCGGGGGCCGATGTTCGATTCGATGACTTGCATTGTGGGTAAAGTCGGAAGTTGTGGTCTTTGACCCGATTCGATGACCAGACTTCGGCTGCTTGAGAATCGGACAAATAACTTATATAGGGGAGGTAGTGTTCTCGAGCATCCTCCCCCCGTGCCCGTTTATGTCGATTGATGCTGGTGCTCGACTGGTTGGAGCGCTCGGATGCAAAAATCTTGCACCAGGATTTATCGATTGTGATGGACACGGCAAGTCTCCTGATTGCTATGCAGGAGCTCATCGTGAATCTCTATGCGGCCTTGGTATGGACTCGACCTGCGGAATGGTTCGGCAATGGTAGTCGCTCCAACACGTCCTTGCAATGGCCACAGAGGTGATTCGACTAGAGCTCCAGTCTAGCTTTTGGGTTGCTTGGCGGACTGGTATAGCCGCGATCGAGTTCCGGCCATGAACGTTTTAGATAGCTCTTGGGCTTTCTGGGACGGAAGTCGGAAGTTTGGGCTGTTGTCCGATTTGATGACCATTCTTCGGATGTGTGAGAATCGGACAAATAACTTATATAGGGGACTGTGTTGTCTCACGCAGCCCCCTCCGTGCCCCTCTATCTCGACCGATGTTGGTGCTTGAAAGGGTTGGGATCGCTCGGATTTATAAACGTGCACCACCATTTGTCGAGTGTGAGGGACGCGGCAGGTCTCCTAAATGCTATACGGGCGCTCTCTGAGAATCTCTATCCGGCCTCGACACAGACTAGTCTTGCTGAATGGTTTGGCACTGGTAGTCGATCCAACACGTCGTTGTTGTGGCCGCCTAGGCGATTCGATTCGAGCCCCCGTCTAGCTTTTGGGTTGCTTGGCGGATTTTGCCCTATCCGCAAGTGAGCTCGGTCCCTAAACGTTCGAGAAACCCGATTGCTATGCGCCGACTCTCTTTCTTGCGAGCCTCCATCTAGCTTTTGGGTCTCTACGGAACGGAAGTCGGAATCTGGGACCGTTGTTTGATTCGACGAGGCAGACTACGGTTGTGCGAGAATCGGACAATAACTTATATAGGGGAGGTGTTGACTGGAGCATTCTCCCCCGTGCCCCTCTAACTCGACCAATGCTGGCGCTCGAACGGTGGTAGCGCTCGGATTTTCGTTGAGCGCCAGCATTGGTCGATTTAGAGGGGCATGCGAGATTCCCGAATGCTATGCGAGGGCTCTAACGGAAATGTCTATTGGTTTCGGTATGGATGCAATTGCGAGTGGTTCGGCAAAGGTAGTCGTTCCGATGCGTCCATGTCGTGGCCAAATCGATAATTCGATTTGAGCCCTCGTATAGCATTTGGGTCTCTCGATGTGATTCCGCATTCCAGTCCCTTTGGGCACTGCTTGAGCCGCATCCCAGGGGGTTCCCTTCCCAATAATCTGCCTCGCAACCCCGATTGCTATGCGGTGAGGCTCCTCGGCCGCCTCGGAACTATCTGTGTATCAGACGCATCGCGGGATAAGGGGTTGGCAACGGTAGTCGCCCCAAGCGCGTCCGATGCTTGGACCATTCCGAGGCGGCCCTGAAGCCTCTTCCGTCTAGCCGTTGGGTCCTTCTCGCCGCATCCCTTGCCTCGCACCCCCGATTGCTATGCGGTGAGGCTCCTCGGCCGCCTTGGAACTATCTGTGTATCAGACGCATCGCGGGATAAGGGGTTGTCACTGGTAGTCGCCCCAAGCGCGTCCGATGCTTGGGACCATTCCGAGGCGGCCCTGAAGCCTCTTCCGTCTAGCCGTTGGGTCCTTCTCGCCGCATCCCTCGACTCGCACCCCGATTGCTATGCGGTGAGGCTCCTCGGCCGCCTTGGAACTATCTGTGTATCGGACGCGTCGCGGGATAAGGGGTTGTCACTGGTAGTCGCCCCAAGCGCGTCCGATGCTTGGACCATCCGAGGCGGCCCTGAAGCCTCTTCCGTCTAGCCGTTGGGTCCTTCTCGCCGCATCCCTCGCCTCGCACCCCGATTGCTATGCGGTGAGGCTCCTCGGCCGCCTTGGAACTATCTGTGTATCGGACGCGTCGCGGGATAAGGGGTTGTCACTGGTAGTCGCCCCAAGCGCGTGCGATGCATGGACCATTCCCAGGCGGCCCTGAAGCCTCTTCCGTCTAGCCGTTGGGTCCTTCTCGCCGCATCCCTCGCCTCGCACCCCGATTGCTATGCGGTGAGGCTCCTCGGCCGCCTTGGAACTATCTGTGTATCGGACGCGTCGCGGGATAAGGGGTTGTCACTGGTAGTCGCCCCAAGCGCGTCCGATGCTTGGACCATTCCGAGGCGGCCCTGAAGCCTCTTCCGTCTAGCCGTTGGGTCCTTCTCGCCGCATCCCTCGCCTCGCACCCCGATTGCTATG